>NC_081140.1:300000-600000 GCF_958295425.1 Solea solea | reverse complement strand
CTTTGACAGTCAGGATGAATTGAGCCCCAAACAAAGTGAAACATTGTGTTTACCTGTAATTGCACCTGTGTAAACAAAACCAGACTTTTGTTTGGGTTCACGTAGAGGGCAAGTCTTTGAAGTCCCTCAAGATGCCTGTTTCTTTTTTTTACTCAAAGGAGTGAATGTGTGTATGAGCCTCTTTGTAGGTGTAGGTGCCTGTGTATCATGTCGATTTGAACTTGATGTGAGAACAAGAAGTGCCTGGAGTTGCACATACACACAGACACACAGACACAGACACACACACACACATTTATTCCTAAACCCACATTCACACCATACTATGATATCCCTAAAATACACCCACATCATTTTAGCTTCAGATATTGATTGAATAGTGTGTTATATGATAATGAAAAAATGTTGATATTCCCTGACAGTGGAAAATAACTTCACCTACACCAAATTTGAAGCAATTTGGTGTAAGATATCCTCAAAAAAAAATCCAAACGCACAAAGAATGCAGAGGATTAATCTGTTATGTTTTTATTACAAAAAATCTTGGAAGCGAACATTTCTGCCATGCATGTGTGGTGAAACAAAGGGGCAGTTTATTTCAACTACTACTGTAGCTTTAAGATAATTATCGACCATCGTCACACTCCAACGCAACGTAGTTCCCCACCACAGCAGCAGCGGATTAATATCCAAAACGTGAACAGGTTAGTGTCTGCTCAGCAGGTGGATGAACATGTAATGGAGTTGCAGCATCAGTCGCTGACCAAGGAATTACTGGGGAAGTTGGTGGTAGAGGGAGGCTATTGACATGTCACAGGAAGATGCTCAAAAATGTAGAGGTAAGTGAAATTTTACATTATTATAATGAGCTAAACAGCAGGCCATTGCTAAAATGTGTTCGTTAATTACAGTAACTACGTCTTTTCACTACATACATACACATGCATTTAAACACACACGCATTAATCGAAATATAGTTAATACTAATATATGCACATGTAAATGTTCCATGCTCTTTTTTTTCTTTTTCGCTTTGCTGTTTTTTTCGAAAGTTTAGTGTTTAAATGCAGTCAGTGTCCTATCTCTGAGATGGTGTTGTCTGCGACGTTACACGGGAGCCAGACTTGCTGTCTGAACAGTTCCACTGTGAGAACCGATGTCCTCTCACCCGGACCCGCAGCTGCAAAGCTCCCGTTTTCGCGGAACCGCTTGCTGTGTTTCGGCTGCGTCTTCGGTTGTGAGGACTGTGGGTCACATTGCTGATCTGTTCAGAGAGCTTCGCTGGTGCTGCTGCTGCACTGTCCTGTCTATTTAACAAGTAGGCTATACACTAAATCTATCCCTCTATTCTTAAAAATTAGGTCCACTCTGAATGTTGATACAGTGTGGGTGTTGTAATTATTATTTTTTTTTTATGACAGTCTTTTCCATTCTTACAACGCACAGTTAACGTGACTGGATTCTGCTTCATCCGGGGAAAGAGGCTGACCCTCAGGCTTTGGACACCTACAGTATTTAGTTGATGACAAACTGTTTCCTTAACCCTCAGGCTTCATTATGATTCATTTCCACTGTGTTAGTGCATATGGCACACTTTCTTGTAAGAAGGTCTCTTGGCAAATTGGAATTCAAATGAAAACATTTTATTAATAGATCAATAGAACACTGAACATTGTTTTCACCATACACTTGAGTATATGGCAGGAATGTTCACTCCCAAGAATTGTTGTCATAAAAGATTAATACTTTTGTCCTGCATCAGTCCTCCTCAAAACCACCAAATATTCAATCATTTCCATATTACAAATGTCCTCTTTTCAAATTAAGAGGGGAGGGAGTACATGTTTTAGCTGATGCTACACAAAACTAACAATGCTTCAAAGTTAATATTGTGGGTAATCTTTGACATATTCAAGACTGATTCAAAAAAAATCTCCCAGCCACCCAACATTTGTCATATCTGTTGCCAGTACAACCCATGAAATGCTCATTTGTACTTGTCAGGAAGTCACTGCAGCTCTGACCTTGTAACCTAAATATGTTTCTGCTTCAAAATCACTTTGTTTCATACATGAGGCTAATGTCTGGCAGATTATACCAATCTTAGCCAATCTTCATCACTAAGTTTTATGTTAAATCCTGATTCCCATCTTTTTTTTTATGTATTTTGTAGCATTTTTTTTATATAGTCCCAATATAATTCTAATTGTGGTTTCTTTGTATGCGTTGATTATGATGATCTGGATCACACTATTCACTTCTCAGGAGGGGTCCATCCTGATCTCTTTCATATAGTAGTCTCTAAGTTGCAGGAATCCACAGAATTCATGATTGATTATCTAAATCCTTTTTTTCTGTCATATTTTGGAAACTCTCAAGCTGTCCATCTTTCACCAAAACACACTATGCTGTGATTCCCTTGGTTGTCCACTGTTTAAATCCTATATCGTACCTAGTCGGTGTAAAATTGCTATCATATTCAATAAATTAGTGTCTTTCTGTATCTTATATTTTTTTATTATACTGAACCATATTTTGTATGTGAACATCGTGATTGTGTCTATTTGGTTCTGAATCTTCTTGTATGTTTCTTTATCCCCAATTATATTCTGTACTG
Organism: Solea solea; assembly: GCF_958295425.1. Lineage (NCBI taxonomy): Eukaryota > Metazoa > Chordata > Actinopteri > Pleuronectiformes > Soleidae > Solea > Solea solea. The sequence continues at coordinate 597,383 of NC_081140.1, read as the reverse complement.
GGTTTTCTCCAAACTCTTTTTTTATTTCATTTCACTGTGTCTGGTTTGCACCAACCTACAATATATCTCAATTGGGCCGCATGGTAGTATTCCTTTAATTTTGGAAGTCTCATCCCTCCTTCTTCTTTTGGCAGCTGGAGAGTTTCCAGTCTTATCGTGGGTCTTTTGCCACCCCAACTAAACTTTGATATCATTTTATTCCAGCTCATAAATTGGGGCTTGGGGGACCTCTACTGGTAGGGCTTGGAATAGGTATAAGGGTCAGGGTCAGCGAGTTGGCAGCACCCCGCTTTACCCGCAGGCTGTAGCAGAGAGCCCCCCTTACAGCAACAACTTTGGCAACAACTTATTTTAAAATAAATATATATAAATATATATATATATGTATATATTATAAAATCACGACAAACCCACACCATAACCCCCCAAACATTTATGACCTTCCCCAAAGTTTCATCTTGGAATGCCCATGGCATCCAATCAAATTCTTTTAGAGCCCAACAAATTAAATTCTTGTTGAAAACTGACTTTGACATATTATGTTGTCAAGAACTGAGACTGAACACAAGTAAAGAGTAACGGTATCCAGCATGTGGAACAAAGGTCTAAGTGTAATTTCTATTGGCGAAAGTAAAGCTGATGGTGGGATCTTTTTTCTAAAACTGGTGATGTCACTATTATTCGTAAAACGAATGATTTCCTAATTTAATTCCTTGTAGATTGCTCATGTTGGATTGTTTTTACCGAGGAGAAAAAATACGAACGATACACGTGTACAACTCTCATGAGAGAACAAACATTTTTCAACTTTTTAAAAGACTTAAAGAACCCCTATTGGTCGGATACAAAATTATTTTATGTGGCGACTTTAACACTGTCATCGATGTAAACGACAGAGTGAGCTCTAAAGTCTTGAAACTCAGCTCTGATGGTAATCGCTTGACTCAATTCAATTCTTATGTAGACTAATTGTGATCTTAACAAGTCCTGGCAAATTAAAGTAGGCACAAGCACCATGACGTCCAATCTGAAGCAGCATCCTGCAATTTGTCTTCTTATGTCATCACTTTTTTTCAAAGGATGTATGTTACAGTATTTTAAATAAAATACACATAATGGAAATATATTGGTACAAAATCTGAAGGAATTTTTCATCATCTCCAGAAAAGAGCATATTTCGTATTTTAAATATGTATTTTTTTTAATACATGTATCAGAAATACTTCCCATCCCTGCTTAGAGACATTACGTGAAGGTTGAAAATTGTGTTGCTTTAAATAAAACCCATAACATGAGAATGTGCTTAAATTGAAGCACAATATATAATGATTATGTATAGAAAATGCACTCTGATTTTCGCAGTTGAAGCACAAGAATCTGGATCTTTACAAAACAAATGTTATCTATCCGCAATTCCTATACTCCTATTCCAAATATGTTTGTGATTTAAACAGCATTTGTCTAGTGTAACATTAGTGATACTTTTGCAGTAGTATATTTATTGTGAGACACAATTATACATTTTTCCCAAATCTGTCCATGCCTCATCCATCTCTTCCTCTCCCTTCTTGTCTTCCTCCTCAGCACATGGAGAAGATCTCCATGCTGGCTTTCCATCCAGTTAAGATGCACAGCTGCTATGAGAAGGTGGTGAACCTGAGCCTTGAGGGTCTGCAGCAACAGTTTGACGTGAGCAGCCCGTCAGTGTTTGTCCAAAGGGCCCAGATCCCCACGAGAGAGGTGAAACCTCAACTACTGACTAACCAGTCAGATATAGGTTATTGGTTAACTGGTTAACACAATGGGAAGTTTCTATGAGAGCTAATCATTTTATTGACACTCATTATATTGCTTGATCATTTCCCTACACTGTAGCTCCTGTTTGACTAGAGTTTGTCAAATAGTTGAATGATGAGGTTCTGACTGTGGCATTGATCAAGGACACAGTAGAACTAAAGGCGAACATCTTTTGGCGGTTTGATAACTCAGTGGACAGTTAAACAGTTAAACATGCCACAATACAGACTGTGGACCTGGGTCCACATGTGATAAATAACATTATCACATTATTTCATGGGATATTCCTATATGAGTCAGTTTGTCTGGTGTTACATGCATGTATGTCACAAAGTTAGGTACAAAACTACAAATTGTGTTTTACTAGATGTTTGAGCAGATCCTTCATCAGAGTCTCGAGTCTCAGGGTACAGAGGAGCTGTGTAAGATCATCCAGCACTGCCAGGACAGAGTCATTAAGGTAATACACAAAGAAAACAGGCTTGTGCATCAAATTATTGCATCACATCTACATTAATATCTAATAATATTACACCTGGCATACTCCAGCCCTGGGAGTGAAACTTTTGGTCTGGCCTTGTTTTAGTGTTAAGGAAAATTCAGGTTCAACTTTATCAATTTATTAATTTTTGAGCAAGAGTCCAGGATACCGGGCTATTGCCCAGCTTAATCCCTTCTGTGCATCTTCCTCTGATATTTTCAAGCCTCAACTTGCCAGCTCCATGTTTATTTTTATTATATCAGAAAGTATGAGTGTGTGGATGAGCTAACTCATGCTTTTGAAGCATGATGATGGTCGCCACAGCGGTTGTCTTCCAGATAGAGATTAGATAGAAAATAAAAACTCCAAACTCAAGGAATAAACACTTGACTTTTGCGAGAACAGGTGAACGTCACATAGTGTACCCTGAGACATTATTGCTCTGGACCATAATCAAGTGGACTGATAAGAGATTACCGGCATCTTGTGAAATGTGCCAGTACACAAATAAAAGTGCCGTTTCTGTGTACTGGACAGTACCGGGCCACTTCTAGTTAATAATTGTACTGTAGTGACAGTGATGGTATTTTATGTACACTTAATGTCTCTTATGTGATGTTATTCTTTAACAAACAAGTGCACAATAAAAATTCACTGGGAATTCTAAACAGCACATTGCAATTTATTCAATTATTATCGGAGTATTGATCAGTAATACAGTGAAAATGAGAGGAAATGTTTAAGGTGTGCGCCCCTAAATGTTCTGCTTGCTCTCCTAAAACATTCAGTTATAGGGGGGGCTACTGTGCTCCTAGTAAAAAGTTAGTCTGGTGCCCTGCATACATTGTTCTAAAGGGTTTATGGTCTTAGTTCCTCTTCAGTAGAGCTGCATGTCCACAATGTAAATTTAATTTTACATTTAAATGCAGAGCTGTCAGTGTGTGATTGACAGCTCTGCATTTCATGTTTGCAAAGTTGCAGTTATAGGTGGATTTGTAGTGGACAAGCTATCAGTATCCATCCCTTCTCTTATAACTATGGTTGTTTCTGGTTTCAAAAACTAACATGGTGTTGCCCAAAATACTAAACTCCTACATTTAAACAGGGGAGTCTAGTGGCAACCCAAATAGTTGACACATCCCAACCTTATGAGAACCTGCCTCTCAAAATGGGTTATGGATTCATATTTTATCTCTGACAAATGGAATGTGAACTATGATGAGGAAGGCATGACAATATTATAGCTATATCATGACATGAGACAAGATATGATCTTAGAATTTTGATATTGTCATATCGTGATCGGGTATTTGTGATGAATTTTCCTGGTTTGAGAATTTTGGAGAAAATCAAGCTCAAAAGTCAAGATTTTGACAATTATTTTGCAACAATTTGTGACTTTGCACTGCCCTCTAGTGGCCTAATATGATTTCACATGAAATATGTCACCTGCTTTGCATGCTACAGCTCCTTATTTTTCCAGTGATCCCCTATATGTCCATATCTACTTTGGACTATAGGAGAAAGTCCATCTCAAATATGAATGCTGACTGAATTCTATTGCAACCATTCCTGAATTTGCACTTCTCCCTACTGGCCGAAACGTGCATTTTTTTTAAGGTGGAATCGAAACTTAATGAAAATCGGAAGCGAATGCTGAAGGTGGCCCTACAGCATCATCATGTCATTGTTCCCAATAGAATGAGTGCGCGAGTTTTTGTTTTTTTATGTTAATATAATGTCAATGTATTAATGATATAAATATAATGATGGTGATGATAACAATAATAATATTAACAGCTATAATAATAATAATATTAATAATAATGATATGATTACAACAATAATGTGTGCTGTGAAAGCAACATTTGTTGAAAAAAACATTGTAGAAATATTTTTTTGAAGTTTGATTATGACAAATAACCATACAGTTAACTGAACAAATTAAATGTACATCTTATAAGATATACTTCTGTACTCTCAGTGTTTGATTTTGCAATGATTTCACGGATGTGTTTTTCTATTGGTGTCTGTTTGTAAGCGCATTCTGCTGAGATATGGCTGTTTCCGGATTTTTTTAAATTTTTCTGCTGTCCCATAATATTAACCTCACAAATGAAGTTCACATCTTAAAAGATTTAGTTCTGTACACTCACTGTTTGATTTTGCAAAGATTTAACTGTTGGGATGTGTTTTTCTATTGGTGTCTGTTTGTGTGCGCATTCAGCTGAGATAAGGCTGTTTACGGATTTTTTTAATTTTTCTGCTGTCCCATAACATAAACCTCACAAATGAAGTTAACATCTTAAAAGATTTAGTTCTGTACCCTCAGTGTTTGATTTTGCAATGATTTCACTGTTTGGATGTGTTTTTCTACAAGTGTCTGTTTGTGTGCGCATTCAGCTGAGATAAGGCTGTTATCGGATTTTTTTCATTTTTCTACTTTCCCATAATATCAACCTAACAAATGAACTTAACATCTTATAAGATATACTTCTTTACCCTCAGTGTTTAATTTTGCAAATATTTCACTGTTTGGATGTGTTTTTCTATTGAAGTCTGTTTGTGTGCGCATTCAGCTGAGATGAGGCTGTTTCCGGATTTTTTTAATTTTTCTGCTGTCCCATAACATAAACCTCACAAATGAAGTTAACATCTTAAAAGATTTAGTTCTGTACACTCACTGTTTGATTTTGCATTGATTTCACTATTTGGATGTGTTTTTCTATTGGTGTCTGTTTGTGTGCGCATACAGCTGAGATAAGGCTGTTTTCGGATTTTTTTCATTTTTCTACTTTCCCATAATATAAACCTAACAAATGAACTTAACATCTTATAAGATATACTTCTTTACCCTCAGTGTTTAATTTTGCAAAGATTTCACTGTTTGGACGTGTTTTTCTACAAGTGTCTGCTTGTGTGCGCATTCAGCTGAGATAAGGCTGTTTACGGATTTTTTAAATTTTTCTGCTGTCCCATAACATAAACCTCACAAATGAAGTTAACATCTTAAAAGATTTAGTTCTGTACACTCACTGTTTGATTTTGCAATGATTTCACTGTTTGGATGTGTTTTTCTATTGGTGTCTGTTTGTGTGCGCATTCAGCTGAGATAAGGCTGTTTCCGGATTTTTTTCATTTTTCTGCTGTCCCATAACATAAACCTCATAAATGAAGTTAACATCTTAAAATATTTAGTTCTGTACCCTTACTGTTTGATTTTGCATTGATTTCACTGTTGGGATGTGTTTTTCTACAAGTGTCTGCTTGTGTGCGCATTCAGCTGAGATAAGGCTGTTTACGGATTTTTTTAATTTTTCTGCTGTCCCATAACATAAACCTCACAAATGAAGTTAACATCTTAAAAGATTTAGTTCTGTACACTCACTGTTTGATTTTGCAATGATTTCACTGTTTGGATGTGTTTTTCTATTGGTGTCTGTTTGTGTGCGCATTCAGCTGAGATAAGGCTGTTTCCGGATTTTTTTCATTTTTCTGCTGTCCCATAACATAAACCTCACAAATGAAGTTAACATCTTAAAAGATTTAGTTCTGTACCCTCAGTGTTTGATTTTGCAATGATTTCACTGTTTGGATGTGTTTTTCTACAAGTGTCTGTTTGTGTGCGCATTCAGCTGAGATAAGGCTGTTATCGGATTTTTTTCATTTTTCTACTTTCCCATAATATAAACCTAACAAATGAACTTAACATCTTATAAGATATACTTCTTTACCCTCAGTGTTTAATTTTGCAAATATTTCACTGTTTGGATGTGTTTTTCTACAAGTGTCTGTTTGTGTGCGCATTCAGCTGAGATAAGGCTGTTTCCGGATTTTTTTCATTTTTCTGCTGTCCCATAACATAAACCTCACAAATGAAGTTAACATCTTAAAAGATTTAGTTCTGTACCCTCAGTGTTTGATTTTGCAATGGTTTCACTGTTGGGATGTGTTTTTCTACAAGTGTCTGTTTGTGTGCGCATTCAGCTGAGATAAGGCTGTTTACGGATTTTTTTAATTTTTCTGCTGTCCCATAACATAAACCTCACAAATGAAGTTAACATCTTAAAAGATTTAGTTCTGTACACTCACTGTTTGATTTTGCATTGATTTCACTGTTTGGGTGTGTTTTTCTATTGGTGTCTGTTTGTGTGCGCATACAGCTGAGATAAGGCTGTTTCCGGATTTTTTTCATTTTTCTGCTGTCCCATAACATAAACCTCATAAATGAAGTTAACATCTTAAAATATTTAGTTCTGTACCCTTACTGTTTGATTTTGCATTGATTTCACTGTTGGGATGTGTTTTTCTACAAGTGTCTGCTTGTGTGCGCATTCAGCTGAGATAAGGCTGTTTACGGATTTTTTTAATTTTTCTGCTGTCCCATAACATAAACCTCACAAATGAAGTTAACATCTTAAAAGATTTAGTTCTGTACACTCACTGTTTGATTTTGCAATGATTTCACTGTTTGGATGTGTTTTTCTATTGGTGTCTGTTTGTGTGCGCATTCAGCTGAGATAAGGCTGTTTCCGGATTTTTTTCATTTTTCTGCTGTCCCATAACATAAACCTCATAAATGAAGTTAACATCTTAAAATATTTAGTTCTGTACCCTCAGTGTTTGATTTTGCAATGGTTTCACTGTTGGGATGTGTTTTTCTACAAGTGTCTGTTTGTGTGCGCATTCAGCTGAGATAAGGCTGTTTACGGATTTGTTTAATTTTTCTGCTGTCCCATAACATAAACCTCACAAATGAAGTTAACATCTTAAAAGATTTAGTTCTGTACACTCACTGTTTGATTTTGCATTGATTTCACTGTTTGGATGTGTTTTTCTATTGGTGTCTGTTTGTGTGCGCATACAGCTGAGATAAGGCTGTTTTCGGATTTTTTTCATTTTTCTACTTTCCCATAATATAAACCTAACAAATGAACTTAACATCTTATAAGATATACTTCTTTACCCTCAGTGTTTAATTTTGCAAAGATTTCACTGTTTGGATGTGTTTTTCTATTGGTGTCTGTTTTGTGTGCGCATTCAGCTGAGATAAGGCTGTTTACGGATTTTTTTAATTTTTCTGCTGTCCCATAACATAAACCTCACAAATGAAGTTAACATCTTAAAATATTTAGTTCTGTACACTCACTGTTTGATTTTGCAATGATTTCACTGTTTGGATGTGTTTTTCTACAAGTGTCTGTTTGTGTTCGCATACAGCTGAGATAAGGCTGTTTTCTGATTTTTTTTCATTTTCTACTGTCCCATAACATAAACCTCACAAATAAAGTTAACATCTTATAAGATATACTAATGTACCCTCGTCGTTCCGCTCGTCTTGGGACCCCAAACGACATATGAAATATTCACACTCCTGCGACTTGTAGTTCCTCTTTCACTCTGGCCAAAAGGGTCTAACCCTGGATTTCCACTGGACGCGGAACGGCCGCGGAACGGTAGCCGTTGCTAATTGCTTCCATTCTAATCAATGTGAGCATTCCCACCGGCCGCACTGCGGCCCGGATCAGCAGCGGCCCAGAATTGGCTCGCCGCGCCGCAGCGCTATCGATAGGAATCAGTTCTATTTTTTCCGTTGCCGCTGCTGAACCTCGTAAATTTCAACGAAGCAGATCGCACAAGACAGGAAGTCCGACACAGTATCAAAGTAAAACACTTCCGCCCCCCTTTCAAAATAAAACACAATACGCAGGTCACAACTTCACCTCAACGTTACGGTGCTCCCAGGTCAACAGTCATTTGATCCGAGGGTCTCGGAGACAATGGACAACGAGAGACTGATTATGGAAGTGGAGAAATGAAAGAAGCTGTGTTGTTGTTGTTGTTTCCTTTATACACACAGTCTATCGCGGGATCTCGCGTCCGTTCGAGATTATCGCGCGATCTTCCGTGAATACCGCTGGCTCCCAAGGCTCCGCGCCGCTGCCGTAACGCGCCCGGTGGGGATTGACGTTTGGGAGAGGACAAAGCAGAACCGCGCCGCGGCCGTTCCGCGGCCGTTCCGCGTCTAGTGGAAATCCAGGGTAAGACTGTATAGAGTCTGACATGACCTGATTTTCAGTTTTTGGATACAGGACTTTGGGCTTTTTTCCCCCGGCCAAAAAAAACTGCCAAAAACACAGTCTGTAAAATTCAAACGTAAGAAAGGTGGGAAACTGTCTTTTCTTCAATAATTCCTAAAGGCAATGAGCCCGGAGGCTGATTTCTCCATATGTGTATCAGGGACTCCTGGCTGATCCAGGGTGCCGAGTTTCAGACCTGTGCAACCTTTGGAAAGGTCAAAGGTCAGCCGCTCTGGTGTGTTTTTTGTAATAATTCCTAAAGGCATTGAGCCAGGAGTCTGATTTTTCCGTATGTGTATCAGGGATTTAGGCTTATCCCGGGTGCAGAGTTTCAGACCTGTGCAACCTTCGGAAAGGTCAATGGTCAGCCGTTCGGGTGTGTTTTTTGTAATAATTCCTAAAGGCATTCAGCCAGTGGTCTGATTTTTCCGTATCTGTATCAGGGACTAAGGCTTATCCAGGGTGCCAAGTTTCAGACCCGTGCAACCTTTGGAAAGGTCAAAGGTCAGCCGTTCGGGTGTGTTTTTTGTAATAATTCCTAAAGGCATTGAGCCAGGAGTCTGATTTTTCCGTATGTGTATCAGGGATTTAGTCTTATCCCGGTAGCCGAGTTTCAGACCTGTGCAACCTTCGGAAAGGTCAATGGTCAGCCGTTCGGGTGTGTTTTTTGTAATAATTCCTAAAGGCATTGAGTCAGGAGTCTGATCTTTCCGTATGTGTATCAGGGATTTAGGCTTATCCAGGGTGCCAAGTTTCAGACCCGTGCAACCTTTGGAAAGGTCAAAGGTCAGCCGTTCGGGTGTGTTTTTTGTAATAATTCCTAAAGGCCTTAAGCCAGGAGTCTGATTTTTCCGTATGTGTATCAGGGACTAAAGCTTATCCCGGTTGCCGAGTTTCAGACCTGTGCAACCCTCGGAAAGGTCAATGGTCAGCCGTTCGGGTGTTTTTTTTGTAATAATTCCTAAAGGCATTGAGCCAGGAGTCTGATTTTTCCGTATGTGCATCAGGGACTAAGGCTAAGAGAGGAACCTCTTTTGAGCTTTTCTTAATCGTGCATTAATATTTGTAGTATCTCCTAATAAGCAGGTTTGAGGATCTAATGGGAGATGTAGTCCTAGGAGTTTTGTCATAATGCCAGAGAAATCATGCCAGAATGTGTTAAGTTTTGTGCATAACCAAGTGCAGTGTAGGAATGAACCCTCTTCTATACTACATCTAAAGCACAGGTTGGATATCTCAGGTTTATATTTATGTAATTTCTGTGGCGTAAGATAGGTTTGATGAAGAAAGTTATAATAAGTCAGCCTGTATCTAGAAGTAAGAGTGGCAGTTAGACTTTTTTGACACAATTCAGCCCAGAGCTCTGTACCCATTGTCACACCCAAGTCAGACTCCCATTTCTCCCTTGATTTATGTAAACCTGGTTTTGGAGCATCATCCATCAAGAGGGAGTAGACTTTTGCAATAAGACGGGGTGCGTTACCCTCCTGAAGCAGTTTTTCCAGATCGCTGAGCATGGGTAAAGTCATTTCAGATCCCAAAACAGATTTAAGAAATGATCTTAACTGTAAATAACAAAAAAAGTTTCTACTGGACAGATCATATTTCCTCCTTAGGTCCTCAAAAGACATCAGGCATCCATCCTTATAACAGTCCTCCAAATGATGAATCCCTTTCTGGTGCCACGTTTCCAGGATCTTATTATCCACTGACATAGGTATGAGTTCGTTCTGTTTCAATGGTGTCCTGGGTGAAAATATATTTTTTAGTCCAGTATTTTTCCGGACTTCATGCCATGTTTTGATGATATGGGTCAAAACAGGGTTGTCAGTTCTTCTGGAGATGGTTGTAGGTGTCCATTTATAGCTGAAGTCTGCAGGAACCTTTTCTTTAACAGCATACATTCCAATTGAAACCCAAGGTGGGACATTTTCCCTTTCAAATAAAAAAGAAACAAGTCGCATCTGGGCAGCCAAATAATGCTTTTCAAGGTTAGGCAGTCGAAGACCCCCCAGTTTATAATCCCATGTAAGTTTTTCCATTGAAACCCTTGGAGTCTTACCATTCCATATGAATTGTCTAATATGTTTATTCAGGTTTTTAAAAAAGCTGGATGGCACTGGGATTGGTAAGGACTGAAAGAGGTACTGCAGCCTTGGTAATATATTCATTTTAATGCAATTTATTCGGCCGATCAAAGTGATAGGTAAGCTCATCCATTTCTGTAAATCCTCTATTATTCGACCAACTACTCAACTACTCACCAGTAGTTGAGTTTGTACACATTTTTAAGGTTGTTATCCACCATAATTCCAAGGTATCTTATCCCGCTTGGAGACCATTTAAATGGACCTCTTTGCTGATGTTCAGTGTAGTCAAAATTTGAAAGTGGAAGAATTTCACATTTATCGTAATTTACCTTATATCCAGAGACATATCCAAATGCATGCAAAACGGTTTTCAATTTAGCAAGGGAATCAGATGGTTTTGTTAAATACAGAATTATATCATCTGCCATCAGATTGATTTTATGTATCGTCTGGTCCACTTTCACACCTTTTATCTCTGAATCGTGTCTGATTGTCTCGGCCAGAGGTTCAATAGCTATAACGAAAAGCCCAGGGGATAAGGGACACCCTTGTCTGCTCGATCTACTGAGGGGGAAGACAGTGGACATTTGTCCATTAGTAATTATTCTGGCCTGTGGATTCTTATACAGCATTCTGACCCAATTAATAAAATAGGAGCCAAATCCAAATTTAGATAGAACCTTGAATAGATAGGGCCACTCAAGCCTATCAAAGGCCTTTTCCGCGTCCAGCGTAACGGCTATACTAGGTTCAGTACTGGAGGTTGCCATATGAATAACGTTAAGTAACCTACACATGTTATTGGCAGAGGATCTCTTCTGGATAAAGCCAACCTGGTCTCGGTTTATCAATTTTGGTAAGAATTCACTCAACCTGTTTGCTATAGCTTTAGAAAACAATTTATAATCCGCATTCAAGAGTGAAATTGGTCGGAAAGAGGAGCATTTTAAGGGGTCTTTGTTTTTTTTATGGATCACTGTAATTATAGCCATTGAAAATGAATCAGGGAGGCTTTGTGTTTTAGATGCTAGATTAATTACATCCATAAGGAGAGGTATAAGCAAATCCTTAAACTCTTTATAAAATTCGGGGGGAAACCCATCCTCCCCTGGTGATTTATTAGATTGCAGCGTTGCTAGAGCGTTTTCGATCTCTTTGGAGGTAAATGGTGAATCTAAATACCTCTGGTCGTCTTGACTCAGTTTAGGCAAATCAATATTATTTAAGAATGTATCTATTGTGGACAGATCTTCTGGTGATTCCGACTTGTATAAATTAACATAAACTTTTTAAAAGTTTCATTTATTTCTTTTGGGTTCTGTGTAATACAGCCATGTTCGTCTTCAATTTGGTTAATTGTTTTTGAACTCTCCTCTTTCTTTAATTGCCAGGATAGGACTTTATGAGCCTTCTCCCCCAGTTCGTAGTACCTTTGTTTCGTTCTCAAAATGTCTTTCTCAGCCCTATAAGTGCATAGTGTATTATACTTGAGTTTTCTTTTTACCAATAAACTGTATATCTTCTTATCCCTATGTTGCTGAAAGTCTTTTTCCAGCCCAAGAATTTCTTTTTCAAATTTTTCCACTTCTGCTACATATGATTTTTTAAGTCCTTTTGTATATGAGATTATTTGTCCTCTTAAATAAGCTTTTAATGTATCCCATAGTATGAAACTATTAGGGGAAGAAGGACAGTTTGTTTCACAGAATAGTTTGATTTGATCCCTGACAAATTTACAGAAGTCAGGGACCTGTGTATCAGGGATTTAGGCTTATCCCGGGTGCAGAGTTTCAGGCCTGTGCAACCTTCGGAAAGGTCAATGGTCAGCCGTTCCGGTGTGTTTTTTGTAATAATTCCTAAAGGCATTGAGTCAGGAGTCTGATCTTTCCGTATGTGTATCAGGGATTTAGGCTTATCCCCGGTGCAGAGTTTCAGAACTGTGCAACCTTCGGAAAGGTCAATGGTCAGCCGTTCGGATGTGTTTTTTGTAATAATTCCTAAAGGCCTTAAGCCAGGAGTCTGATTTTTCCGTATGTGTATCAGGGACTAAGGCTGATCTAGGGTGCCGCGTTTCAGACCTGTGCAACCTTCGGAAAGGTCAATGGTCAGCCGTTCGGGTGTGTTTTTTGTAATAATTCCTAAAGGCATTGAGCCAGGAGTCTGATTTTTCCGTATGTGTATCAGGGATTTAGGCTTATCCCCGGTGCAGAGTTTCAGACCTGTGCAACCTTCGGAAAGGTCAATGGTCAGCCGTTCAGGTGTGTTTTTTGTAATAATTCCTAAAGGCATTGAGCCAGGAGTCTGATTTTTCCGTATGTGTATCAGGGATTTAGGCTTATCCCGGATGCAGAGTTTCAGACCTGTGTAACCTTCGGAAAGGTCAATGGTCAGCCGTTCGGGTGTGTTTTTTGTAATAATTCCTAAAGGCATTGAGTCAGGAGTCTGTTTTCTCCGTATGTGTATCAGGGACTAAAGCTTATCCCGGTTGCCGAGTTTCAGACCTGTGCAACCTTCGGAAAGGTCAATGGTCAGCCGTTCGGGTGTGTTTTTTGTAATAATTCCTAAAGGCATTGAGCCAGGAGTCTGATTTTTCCGTATGTGTATCAGGGATTTAGGCTTATCCCGGGTGCAGAGTTTCAGGCCTGTGCAACCTTCGGAAAGGTCAATGGTCAGCCGTTCGGGTGTGTTTTTTGTAATAATTCCTAAAGGCATTGAGTCAGGAGTCTGATCTTTCCGTATGTGTATCAGGGACTAAAGATTATCCCGGTAGCCGAGTTTCAGACCTGTGCAACCTTCGGAAAGGTCAATGGTCAGCCATTCGGGTGTGTTTTTTGTAATAATTCCTAAAGGCATTGAGCCAGGAGTCTGATTTTTCCGTATGTGTATCAGGGACTAAGGCTAATCTAGGGTGCCGAGTTTCAGACCTGTGTAACCTTCGGAAAGGTCAATGGTCAGCCGTTTAGATTCAAGATTCAAGATTCAAGATTCAAGATTCAAGATTTCTTCATTGTCATACTAACACACATTAGACATGAGGTCAGAACGAAAATCAGTCTCTCCAGAACCCGGTCGGCCCAGCAATAAGAAGAATAAGAAAATAAGAAATAAGAACCAACAGTTTAACTTAACAAAATATAAATTAAAAGAGATCAAAACTTTAAACCTCTGGAGGTAAGGTGCTGTGCAAAAAAGAATTTGGTGCAAGGGTGTGTACGGTACTGGGGGCATGTGCAAAGTACAGTACGTGGGGGGTGGGGGCAGCAGGGCTATGGGGTTACAGAGAGTTAAGGAGTCTGACAGCTCCAGGGAAGAAGCTGTTCCTCAGTCTCGTAGTGCTGCTCTTGATGCTCCGTAGCCTCCTGCCTGAGGGGAGGGGGGTGAACAGTGTGTGTGCCGGGTGAGTGGGATCTCTCATGATGCAGGTAGCCCTTTTCCTGCATCTGGAGGTGAAGATGTCCGTGATGGTGGGGAGGCTGCTGCCCACGGTTCTCTGTGCAGCTTTCACCACTCTGCTGCAGAGCAGCTGCCGTGCCACACAGTGATGCAGGAGCACAGGACACTCTCCACTACACATCTGTAGAAGGTGATAAGGGCTGACCTTCCTAGTCCAGCGCGTCTCAGCCTCCTGAGGAAGTAGAGGCGCTGGTGTGCCTTCCGGACCAGGCTGGAAGTGTTGCTGCTCCAGGTGAGGTCGTCCTTGAGATGCACGCCCAGGTACCTGAAGCTGGAGACCACTTCCACCGCTGTTCCTCCGATGTGCAGGGGAGAATGGGGGGGATGTCTGCTCTGATGTTTAGGTGTGTTTTTTGTAATAATTCCTAAAGGCATTAAGCCAGGAGTCTGATTTTTCCGTATGTGTATCAGGGACTAAGGCTGATCGAGGGTATTTTAATCTTTTTTCTACTGTCCTATAATATGAAGTTAACATCTTATAAGGTATATTGATGTACCCTCAGTGTTTGAATTTATAATGATTTCACTGTTTGGATGTGTTTTTCTATTTGTGTCTGTTTTTGTGCGCATTCAGACACACCCGAACGGCTGACCTTTGACCTTTCCAAAGGTTGCACGGGTCTGAAACTGTTTCTACTGTCCCATAACATAAACCTCACAAATAAAGTTAACATCTTATAAGATATAGTTATATACCTTCAGTGTTTGATTTTGCAATGATTTCACTGTTTAAATGTGTTTTTCTATTTTTGTCTGTTTTTGTGCGCATTCAGCTGGAATACGACTGTTTTCTGATTTTTTTTCATTTTTCTACTGTCCCATAACATAAACCTCACAAATAAAGTTAACATCTTATAAGATATACTAATGTACCCTCGTCGTTCCGCTCGTCTTGGGACCCCAAACGACATATGAAATATTCACACTCCTGCGACCTGTAGAAATGTAGTCCCTCCAAAACTTCCACTCTGGCCAAAGAGTCTAAGACTGTATAGAGTCTGACATGACCTGATTTTCAGTTTTTGGACACAGGACTTTGGGCTTTTTTCCCCCTGGCCAAATACTGCCAAAAACACAGTCTGTAAAATTCAAACGTAAGAAAGGTGGGAAACTGTCTTTTCTTCAATAATTCCTAAAGGCAATGAACCCGGATGCTGATTTCTCCGTATGTGTATCAGGGACTAAGGCTAATCCAGGGTGTCAAGTTTCAGACCCGTGCAACCTTTGGAAAGGTCAAAGGTCAGCCATTTGGGTGTGTTTTTTGTAATAATTCCTAAAGGCATTAAGCCAGGAGTCTGATTTTTCCGTATGTGTATCAGGGACTAAGGCTGATCGAGGGTATTTTAATCTTTTTTCTACTGTCCTATAATATGAAGTTAACATCTTATAAGGTATATTGATGTACCCTCAGTGTTTAAATTTATAGTGATTTCACTGTTTGGATGTGTTTTCTATTTGTGTCTGTTTTTGTGCGCATTCAGAAGGAATACGGCTGTTTTCGCAATTTTTTTCATTTTTCTACTGTCCCATAACATAAACCTCACAAATAAAGTTAAAATCTTATAAGATATAGTTATATACCTTCAGTGTTTGATTTTGCAATGATTTCACTGTTTGAATGTGTTTTTCTATTTTTGTCTGTTTTTGTGCGCATTCAGCTGGAATACGACTGTTTTCTGATTTTTTTTTCATTTTTCTACTGTCCCATAACATAAACCTCACAAATAAAGTTAACATCTTATAAGATATTCTTCAGTACCCTCAGTGTTTGATTTTGCAATGATTTCACTGTTTGGATGTGTTTTTCTATTTGTGTCTGTTTTTGTGCGCATTCAGCTGGAATACGACTGTTTTCTGATTTTTTTTCATTTTCTACTGTCCCATAACATAAACCTCACAAATAAAGTTAACATCTTATAAGATATACTAATGTACCCTCGTCGTTCCGCTCGTCTTGGGACCCCAAACGACATATGAAATATTCACACTCCTGCGACCTGTAGAAATGTAGTTCCTCCAAAACTTCCACTCTGGCCAAAGAGTCTAAGACAGTATAGAGTCTGACATGACCTGATTTTCAGTTTTTGGACACAGAACTTTGGGCTTTTTCCCCCTGGCCAAAAAAAACTGCCAAAAAACACAGTCTGTAAAATTCAAACGTAAGAAAGGTGGGAAACTGTCTTTTCTTCAATAATTTCTAAAGGCAATGAGCCCGGATGCTGATTTCTCCGTATGTGTATCAGGGACTCCTGGCTGATCCAGGGTGCCGAGTTTCAGACCCGTGCAACCTTTGGAAAGGTCAAAGGTCAGCCGTTCGGATGTGTTTTTTGTAATAATTCCTAAAGGCATTGAGTCAGGAGTCTGATTTTTCTGTATGTGTATCAGGGACTGAGGCTAATCCAGGGTGCCGAGTTTCAGACCCGTGCAACCTTTGGAAAGGTCAATGGTCAGCCGTTCGGGTGTGTTTTTTGTAATAATTCCTAAAGGCATTAAGCCAGGAGTCTGATTTTTCCGTATGTGTATCAGGGACTAAGGCTAATCCAGGGTGTCGAGTTTCAGACCCGTGCAACTTTTGGAAAGGTCAAAGGTCAGCCGTTCGGGTGTGTTTTTTGTAATAATTCCTAAAGGCATTGAGCCAGGAGTCTGATTTTTCCGTGTGTGTATCAGGGACTAAGGCTGATCTAGGATGCCGAGTTTCAGACCTGTGCAACCATCGGAAAGGTCAAAGGTCAGCCGTTCGGGTGTGTTTTTTGTAATAATTCCTAAAGGCATTAAGCCAGGAGTCTGATTTTTCCGTATGTGTATCAGGGACTAAGGCTGATCGAGGGTATTTTAATCTTTTTTCTACTGTCCTATAATATGAAGTTAACATCTTATAAGGTATATTGATGTACCCTCAGTGTTTAAATTTATATTGATTTCACTGTTTGGATGTGTTTTTCTATTTGTCTCTGTTTTTGTGTGCATTCAGCAGGGATACGGCTGTTTTCTGATTTTATTCATTTTTTTATTGTCCCATAACATAAACCTCACAAATAAAGTTAACATCTCATAAGATATAGTTATATACCTTCAGTGTTTGATTTTGCAATGATTTCACTGTTTGAATGTGTTTTTCTATTTTTGTCTGTTTTTGTGCGCATTCAGCTGGAATACGACTGTTTTCTGATTTTTTTTCATTTTCTACTGTCCCATAACATAAACCTCACAAATAAAGTTAACATCTTATAAGATATACTAATGTACCCTCGTCGTTCCGCTCGTCTTGGGACCCCAAACGACATATGAAATATTCACACTCCTGCGACCTGTAGAAATGTAGTTCCTCCAAAACTTCCACTCTGGCCAAAGAGTCTAAGACTGTATAGAGTCTGACATGACCTGATTTTCAGTTTTTGGACACAGGACTTTGGGCTTTTTTCCCCCTGGCCAAAAAAAACAGCCAAAAACACAGTCTGTAAAATTCAAACGTAAGAAAGGTGGGAAACTGTCTTTTCTTCAATAATTCCTAAAGGCAATGAGCCCGGATGCTGATTTCTCCGTATGTGTATCAGGGACTCCTGGCTGATCCAGGGTGCTGAGTTTCAGATCTGTGCAACCTTTGGAAAGGTCAAAGGTCAGCCACTGTGGTGTATTTTTTGTAATAATTCCTAAAGGCATTGAGTCAGGAGTCTGATTTTTCCGTATGTGTATCAGGGACTAAAGCTTATCCCGGTTGCCGAGTTTCAGACCTGTGCAACTTTCGGAAAAGGTCAATGGTCAGCCGTTCGGGTGTGTTTTTTGTAATAATTCCTAAAGGCATTGAGCCAGGAGTCTGATTTTTCCGTGTGTGTATCAGGGACTAAGGCTGATCTAGGGTGCAGAGTTTCAGACCTGTGCAACCTTCGGAAAGGTCAAAGGTCAGCCGTTCGGGTGTGTTTTTTGTAATAATTCCTAAAGGCATTAAGCCAGAAGTCTGATTTTTCCGTATGTGTATCTAGGGTGCCGAGTTTAAGACCCGTGCAACCTTTGGAAAGGTCAAAGGTCAGCCATTTGGGTGTGTTTTTTGGAATAATTCCTAAAGGCATTAAGCCAGGAGTCTGATTTTTCCGTATGTGTATCAGGGACTAAGGCTGATCGATGGTATTTTAATCTTTTTTCTACTGTCCTATAATATGAAGTTAACATCTTATAAGGTATATTGATGTACCCTCAGTGTTTAAATTTATAATGATTTCACTGTTTGGATGTGTTTTTCTATTTGTGTCTGTTTTTGTGCGCATTCAGAAGGAATACGGCTGTTTTCGCAATTTTTTTCATTTTTCTACTGTCCCATAACATAAACCTCACAAATAAAGTTAAAATCTTATAAGATATAGTTATATACCTTCAGTGTTTGATTTTGCAATGATTTCACTGTTTGAATGTGTTTTTCTATTTTTGTCTGTTTTTGTGCGCATTCAGCTGGAATACGACTGTTTTCTGATTTTTTTTCATTTTTCTACTGTCCCATAACATAAACCTCAGAAATAAAGTTAACATCTTATAAGATATTGTTATATACCTTCAGTGTTTGATTTTGCAATGATTTCACTGTTTGAATGTGTTTTTCTATTTTTGTCTGTTTTTGTGCGCATTCAGCTGGAATACGACTGTTTTCTGATTTTTTTTCATTTTTCTACTGTCCCATAACATAAACCTCACAAATAAAGTTAACATCTTATAAGATATACTAAGTACCCTCGTCGTTCCGCTCGTCTTTTGACCCCAAACGACATATGAAATATTCACACTCCTGCGACCTGTAGAAATGTAGTTCCTCCAAAACTTCCACTCTGGCCAAAGAGTCTAAGACTGTATAGAGTCTTCAGTTTTTGGACACAGGACTGTGGGCTTTTTTCCCCCTGGCCAAAAAAAACTGCCAAAAACACAGTCTGTAAAATTCAAATGTAAGAAAGGTGGGAAACTGTCTTTTCTTCAATAATTCCTAAAGGCAATGAGCCCGGATGCTGATTTCTCCGTATGTGTATCAGGGACTCCTGGCTGATCCAGGGTGCCGAGTTTCAGACCCGTGCAACCTTTGGAAAGGTCAAAGGTCAGCCGCTGTGGTGTGTTTTTTGTAATAATTCCTAAAGGCATTGAGTCAGGAGTCTGATTTTTCCGTATGTGTATCAGGGACTAAAGCTTATCCCGGTTGCCGAGTTTCAGACCTGTGCAACCTTTGGAAAGGTCAAAGGTCAGCCGTTCGGGTGTGTTTTTTGTAATAATTCCTAAAGGCATTAAGCCAGGAGTCTGATTTTTCCGTATGTGTATCAGGGACTAAGGCTGATCGAGGGTATTTTAATCTTTTTTCTACTGTCCTATAATATGAAGTTAACATCTTATAAGGTATATTGATGTACCCTCAGTGTTTGAATTTATAATGATTTTACTGTTTGGATGTTTTTCTATTTGTGTCTGTTTTTGTGCGCATTCAGCAGGGATACGGCTGTTTTCACAATTTTTTTCATTTTTCTACTGTCTCATAACATAAACCTCACAAATAAAGTTAAAATCTTATAAGATATAGTTATATACCTTCAGTGTTTGATTTTGCAAATCATTTCACTGTTTGGATGTGTTTTCTATTTGTCTCTGTTTTGTGTGCATTCAGCAGGGATACGGCTGTTTTCTGATTTTTTTTCATTTTCTACTGTCCCATAACATAAACCTCACAAATAAATGTAACATCTTATAAGATATAGTTATATACCATCAGTGTTTGATTTTGCAATGATTTCACTGTTTGAATGTGTTTTTCTATTTTTGTCTGTTTTTGTGTGCAGTAAGCTGGAATACGACTGTTTTCTGATTTTTTTTTCATTTTTCTACTGTCCCATAACATAAACCTCACAAATAAAGTTAACATCTTATAAGATATTCTTCGGTACCCTCAGTGTTTGATTTTGCAATGATTTCACTGTTTGGATGTGTTTTCTATTTGTGTCTGTTTTTGTGCGCATTCAGCTGGAATACGACTGTTTTCTGATTTTTTTTTCATTTTCTACTGTCCCATAACATAAACCTCACAAATAAAGTTAACATCTTATAAGATATACTAATGTACCCTCGTCGTTCCGCTCGTCTTGGGACCCCAAACGACATATGAAATATTCACACTCCTGCGACCTGTAGAAATGTAGTTCCTCCAAAACTTCCACTCTGGCCAAAGAGTCTAAGACTGTATAGAGTCTGACATGACCTGATTTTCAGTTTTTGGACACAGGACTTTGGGCTTTTTTCCCCCTGGCCAAAAAAAACAGCCAAAAACACAGTCTGTAAAATTCAAATGTAAGAAAGGTGGGAAACTGTCTTTTCTTCAATAATTCCTAAAGGCAATGAGCCCGGATGCTGATTTCTCCGTATGTGTATCAGGGACTCCTGGCTGATCCAGGGTGCTGAGTTTCAGATCTGTGCAACCTTTGGAAAGGTCAAAGGTCAGCCACTGTGGTGTATTTTTTGTAATAATTCCTAAAGGCATTGAGTCAGGAGTCTGATTTTTCCGTATGTGTATCAGGGACTAAAGCTTATCCCGGTTGCCGAGTTTCAGACCTGTGCAACTTTCGGAAAAGGTCAATGGTCAGCCGTTCGGGTGTGTTTTTTGTAATAATTCCTAAAGGCATTGAGCCAGGAGTCTGATTTTTCCGTGTGTGTATCAGGGACTAAGGCTGATCTAGGGTGCAGAGTTTCAGACCTGTGCAACCTTCGGAAAGGTCAAAGGTCAGCCGTTCGGGTGTGTTTTTTGTAATAATTCCTAAAGGCATTAAGCCAGAAGTCTGATTTTTCCGTATGTGTATCTAGGGTGCCGAGTTTAAGACCCGTGCAACCTTTGGAAAGGTCAAAGGTCAGCCATTTGGGTGTGTTTTTTGGAATAATTCCTAAAGGCATTAAGCCAGGAGTCTGATTTTTCCGTATGTGTATCAGGGACTAAGGCTGATCGAGGGTATTTTAATCTTTTTTCTACTGTCCTATAATATGAAGTTAACATCTTATAAGGTATATTGATGTACCCTCAGTGTTTAAATTTATAATGATTTCACTGTTTGGATGTGTTTTTCTATTTGTGTCTGTTTTTGTGCGCATTCAGAAGGAATACGGCTGTTTTCGCAATTTTTTTCATTTTTCTACTGTCCCATAACATAAACCTCACAAATAAAGTTAAAATCTTATAAGATATAGTTATATACCTTCAGTGTTTGATTTTGCAATGATTTCACTGTTTGAATGTGTTTTTCTATTTTTATCTGTTTTTGTGCGCATTCAGCTGGAATACGACTGTTTTCTGATTTTTTTTCATTTTTCTACTGTCCCATAACATAAACCTCAGAAATAAAGTTAACATCTTATAAGATATAGTTATATACCTTCAGTGTTTGATTTTGCAATGATTTCACTGTTTGAATGTGTTTTTCTATTTTTGTCTGTTTTTGTGCGCATTCAGCTGGAATACGACTGTTTTCTGATTTTTTTTCATTTTTCTACTGTCCCATAACATAAACCTCACAAATAAAGTTAACATCTCATAAGATATAGTTATATACCTTCAGTGTTTGATTTTGCAATGATTTCACTGTTTGAATGTGTTTTTCTATTTTTGTCTGTTTTTGTGCGCATTCAGCTGGAATACGACTGTTTTCTGATTTTTTTTCATTTTTCTACTGTCCCATAACATAAACCTCACAAATAAAGTTAACATCTTATAAGATATACTAAGTACCCTCGTCGTTCCGCTCGTCTTTTGACCCCAAACGACATATGAAATATTCACACTCCTGCGACCTGTAGAAATGTAGTTCCTCCAAAACTTCCACTCTGGCCAAAGAGTCTAAGACTGTATAGAGTCTTCAGTTTTTGGACACAGGACTGTGGGCTTTTTTCCCCCTGGCCAAAAAAAACTGCCAAAAACACAGTCTGTAAAATTCAAATGTAAGAAAGGTGGGAAACTGTCTTTTCTTCAATAATTCCTAAAGGCAATGAGCCCGGATGCTGATTTCTCCGTATGTGTATCAGGGACTAAAGCTTATCCAGGTTGCCGAGTTTCAGACCTGTGCAACTTTCGGAAAAGGTCAATGGTTAGCCGTTCGGGTGTGTTTTTTGTAATAATTCCTAAAGGCATTAAGCCAGGAGTCTGATTTTTCTGTATGTGTATCAGGGACTAAGGCTAATCCAGGGTGCCGAGTTTCAGACCCGTGCAACCTTTGGAAAGGTCAAAGGTCAGCCGTTCGGGTGTGTTTTTTGTAATAATTCCTAAAGGCATTAAGCCAGGAGTCTGGCCAAAGAGTCTAAGACTGTATAGAGTCTGACATGACCTGATTTTCAGTTTTGGACACAGGACTTTGGGCTTTTTTCCCCCTGGCCAAAAAAAACTGCCAAAAACACAGTCTGTAAAATTCAAATGTAAGAAAGGTGGGAAACTGTCTTTTCTTCAATAATTCCTAAAGGCAATGAGCCCGGATGCTGATTTCTCCGTATGTGTATCAGGGACTCCTGGCTGATCCAGGGTGCTGAGTTTCAGATCTGTGCAACCTTTGGAAAGGTCAAAGGTCAGCCACTGTGGTGTATTTTTTGTAATAATTCCTAAAGGCATTGAGTCAGGAGTCTGATTTTTCCGTATGTGTATCAGGGACTAAAGCTTATCCCGGTTGCCGAGTTTCAGACCTGTGCAACTTTCGAAAAAGGTCAATGGTTAGCCGTTCGGGTGTGTTTTTTGTAATAATTCCTAAAGGCATTGAGCCAGGAGTCTGATTTTTCCGTGTGTGTATAGGGACTAAGGCTGATCCAGGGTGCCGAGTTTCAGACCTGTGCAACCTTCGGAAAGGTCAATGGTCAGCCGTTCGGGTGTGTTTTTTGTAATAATTCCTAAAGGCATTAAGCCAGGAGTCTGATTTTTCCGTATGTGTATCAGGGACTAAGGCTGATCGAGGGTATTTTAATCTTTTTTCTACTGTCCTATAATATGAAGTTAACATCTTATAAGGTATATTGATGTACCCTCAGTGTTTAAATTTATATTGATTTCACTGTTTGGATGTGTTTTTCTATTTGTGTCTGTTTTTGTGCGCATTCAGCAGGGATATGGCTGTTTTCGCAATTTTTTTCATTTTTCTACTCTCCCATAACATAAACCTCACAAATAAAGTTAAAATCTTATAAGATATAGTTATATACCTTCAGTGTTTGATTTTGCAATGATTTCACTGTTTGGATGTGTTTTTCTATTTGTCTCTGTTTTTGTGTGCATTCAGCAGGGATACGGCTGTTTTCTGATTTTATTCATTTTTTTATTGTCCCATAACATAAACCTCACAAATAAAGTTAACATCTCATAAGATATAGTTATATACCTTCAGTGTTTGATTTTGCAATGATTTCACTGTTTGAATGTGTTTTTCTATTTTTGTCTGTTTTTGTGCGCATTCAGCTGGAATACGACTGTTTTCTGATTTTTTTTCATTTTTCTACTGTCCCATAACATAAACCTCACAAATAAAGTTAACATCTTATAAGATATACTAATGTACCCTCGTCGTTCCGCTCGTCTTGGGACCCCAAACGACATATGAAATATTCACACTCCTGCGACCTGTAGAAATTTAGTTCCTCCAAAACTTCCACTCTGGCCAAAGAGTCTAAGACTGTATAGAGTCTTCAGTTTTTGGACACAGGACTGTGGGCTTTTTTCCCCCTGGCCAAAAAAAACTGCCAAAAACACAGTCTGTAAAATTCAAATGTAAGAAAGGTGGGAAACTGTCTTTTCTTCAATAATTCCTAAAGGCAATGAGCCCGGATGCTGATTTCTCCGTAGGTGTATCAGGGACTCCTGGCTGATCCAGGGTGCCGAGTTTCAGACCCGTGCGACCTTTGGAAAGGTCAAAGGTCAGCTGCTGTGGTGTGTTTTTTGTAATAATTCCTAAAGGCATTGAGTCAGGAGTCTGATTTTTCCGTATGTGTATCAGGGACTAAAGCTTATCCCGGTTGCCGAGTTTCAGACCTGTGCAACTTTCGGAAAAGGTCAATGGTCAGCCGTTCGGGTGTGTTTTTTGTAATAATTCCTAAAGGCATTAAGCCAGGAGTCTGATTTTTCCGTATGTGTATCAGGGACTAAGGCTAATCCAGGGTGCCGAGTTTCAGACCCGTGCAAGCTTTGGAAAGGTCAAAGGTCAGCCGTTCGGGTGTGTTTTTTGTAATAATTCCTAAAGGCATTGAGCCAGGTGTCTGATTTTTCCGTGTGTGTATCAGGGACTAAGGCTGATCCAGGGTGCCGAGTTTCAGACCTGTGCAACCTTCGGAAAGGTCAATGGTCAGCCGTTCGGGTGTGTTTTTTGTAATAATTCCTAAAGGCATTGAGCCAGGAGTCTGATTTTTCCGTATGTGTATCAGGGACTAAGGCTAATCTAGGGTGCCGAGTTTCAGACCTGTGTAACCTTCGGAAGGGTCAAAGGTCAGCCGTTTAGGTGTGTTTTTTGTAATAATTCCTAAAGGCATTAAGCCAGGAGTCTGATTTTTCCGTATGTGTATCAGGGACTAAGGCTGATCGAGGGTATTTTAATCTTTTTTCTACTGTCCTATAATATGAAGTTAACATCTTATAAGGTATATTGATGTACCCTCAGTGTTTGAATTTATAATGATTTTACTGTTTGGATGTGTTTTTCTATTTATGTCTGTTTTTGTGCGCATTCAGCAGGGATACGGCTGTTTTCGCAATTTTTTTCATTTTTCTACTGTCCCATAACATAAACCTCACAAATAAAGTTAAAATCTTATAAGATATAGTTATATACCTTCAGTGTTTGATTTTGCAATGATTTCACTGTTTGGATGTGTTTTTCTATTTGTCTCTGTTTTTGTGTGCATTCAGCAGGGATACGGCTGTTTTCTGATTTTTTTTCATTTTTCTACTGTCCCATAACATAAACCTCACAAATAAATTTAACATCTTATAAGATATAGTTGTATACCTTCAGTGTTTGATTTTGCAATGATTTCACTGTTTGAATGTGTTTTTCTATTTTTGTCTGTTTTTGTTTGCAGTAAGCTGGAATACGACTGTTTTCTGATTTTTTTTTCATTTTTCTACTGTCCCATAACATAAACCTCACAAATAAAGTTAACATCTTATAAGATATTCTTCGGTACCCTCAGTGTTTGATTTTGCAATAGTTTCACTGTTTGGATGTGTTTTTCTATTTGTGTCTGTTTTTGTGCGCATTCAGCTGGAATACGACTGTTTTCTGATTTTTTTTCATTTTCTACTGTCCCATAACATAAACCTCACAAATAAAGTTAACATCTTATAAGATATACTAATGTACCCTCGTCGTTCCGCTCGTCTTGGGACCCCAAACGACATATGAAATATTCACACTCCTGCGACCTGTAGAAATGTAGTTCCTCCAAAACTTCCACTCTGGCCAAAGAGTCTAAGACTGTATAGAGTCTGACATGACCTGATTTTCAGTTTTTGGACACAGGACTTTGGGCTTTTTTCCCCCTGGCCAAAAAAAACTGCCAAAAACACAGTCTGTAAAATTCAAACGTAAGAAAGGTGGGAAACTGTCTTTTCTTCAATAATTCCTAAAGGCAATGAGCCCGGATGCTGATTTCTCCGTATGTGTATCAGGGACTCCTGGCTGATCCAGGGTGCTGAGTTTCAGATCTGTGCAACCTTTGGAAAGGTCAAAGGTCAGCCACTGTGGTGTATTTTTTGTAATAATTCCTAAAGGCATTGAGTCAGGAGTCTGATTTTTCCGTATGTGTATCAGGGACTAAAGCTTATCCCGGTTGCCGAGTTTCAGACCTGTGCAACTTTCGAAAAAGGTCAATGGTTAGCCGTTCGGGTGTGTTTTTTGTAATAATTCCTAAAGGCATTGAGCCAGGAGTCTGATTTTTCCGTATGTGTATCAGGGACTAAAGCTTATCCCGGTTGCCGAGTTTCAGACCTGTGCAACTTTCGGAAAAGGTCAATGGTCAGCCGTTCGGGTGTGTTTTTTGTAATAATTCCTAAAGGCATTGAGCCAGGAGTCTGATTTTTCCGTGTGTGTATCAGGGACTAAGGCTGATCTAGGGTGCAGAGTTTCAGACCTGTGCAACCTTCGGAAAGGTCAAAGGTCAGCCGTTCGGGTGTGTTTTTTGTAATAATTCCTAAAGGCATTAAGCCAGAAGTCTGATTTTTCCGTATGTGTATCTAGGGTGCCGAGTTTAAGACCCGTGCAACCTTTGGAAAGGTCAAAGGTCAGCCGTTCGGGTGTGTTTTTTGTAATAATTCCTAAAGGCATTAAGCCAGGAGTCTGATTTTTCCGTATGTGTATCAGGGACTAAGGCTGATCGAGGGTATTTTAATCTTTTTTCTACTGTCCTATAATATGAAGTTAACATCTTATAAGGTATATTGATGTACCCTCAGTGTTTGAATTTATAATGATTTTACTGTTTGGATGTGTTTTTCTATTTGTGTCTGTTTTTGTGCGCATTCAGCAGGGATACGGCTGTTTTCACAATTTTTTTCATTTTTCTACTGTCCCATAACCGAACCTCACAAATAAAGTTAAAATCTTATAAGATATAGTCATATACCTTCAGTGTTTGATTTTGCAATCATTTCACTGTTTGGATGTGTTTTTCTATTTGTCTCTGTTTTTGTGTGCATTCAGCAGGGATACGGCTGTTTTCTGATTTTTTTTCATTTTTCTACTGTCCCATAACATAAACCTCACAAATAAATGTAACATCTTATAAGATATAGTTATATACCATCAGTGTTTGATTTTGCAATGATTTCACTGTTTGAATGTGTTTTTCTATTTTTGTCTGTTTTTGTGTGCAGTAAGCTTGAATACGACTGTTTTCTGATTTTTTTTTCATTTTTCTACTGTCCCATAACATAAACCTCACAAATAAAGTTAACATCTTATAAGATATTCTTCGGTACCCTCAGTGTTTGATTTTGCAATAGTTTCACTGTTTGGATGTGTTTTTCTATTTGTGTCTGTTTTTGTGCGCATTCAGCTGGAATACGACTGTTTTCTGATTTTTTTTCATTTTCTACTGTCCCATAACATAAACCTCACAAATAAAGTTAACATCTTATAAGATATACTAATGTACCCTCGTCGTTCCGCTCGTCTTGGGACCCCAAACGACATATGAAATATTCACACTCCTGCGACCTGTAGAAATGTAGTTCCTCCAAAACTTCCACTCTGGCCAAAGAGTCTAAGACTGTATAGAGTCTGACATGACCTGATTTTCAGTTTTTGGACACAGGACTTTGGGCTTTTTTCCCCCTGGCCAAAAAAAACAGCCAAAAACACAGTCTGTAAAATTCAAACGTAAGAAAGGTGGGAAACTGTCTTTTCTTCAATAATTCCTAAAGGCAATGAGCCCGGATGCTGATTTCTCCGTATGTGTATCAGGGACTCCTGGCTGATCCAGGCTGCTGAGTTTCAGATCTGTGCAACCTTTGGAAAGGTCAAAGGTCAGCCACTGTGGTGTATTTTTTGTAATAATTCCTAAAGGCATTGAGTCAGGAGTCTGATTTTTCCGTATGTGTATCAGGGACTAAAGCTTATCCCGGTTGCCGAGTTTCAGACCTGTGCAACTTTCGGAAAAGGTCAATGGTCAGCCGTTCGGGTGTGTTTTTTGTAATAATTCCTAAAGGCATTGAGCCAGGAGTCTGATTTTTCCGTGTGTGTATCAGGGACTAAGGCTGATCTAGGGTGCAGAGTTTCAGACCTGTGCAACCTTCGGAAAGGTCAAAGGTCAGCCGTTCGGGTGTGTTTTTTGTAATAATTCCTAAAGACATTAAGCCAGAAGTCTGATTTTTCCGTATGTGTATCTAGGGTGCCGAGTTTAAGACCCGTGCAACCTTTGGAAAGGTCAAAGGTCAGCCATTTGGGTGTGTTTTTTGGAATAATTCCTAAAGGCATTAAGCCAGGAGTCTGATTTTTCCGTATGTGTATCAGGGACTAAGGCTGATCGAGGGTATTTTAATCTTTTTTCTACTGTCCTATAATATGAAGTTAACATCTTATAAGGTATATTGATGTACCCTCAGTGTTTAAATTTATAATGATTTCACTGTTTGGATGTGTTTTTCTATTTGTGTCTGTTTTTGTGCGCATTCAGAAGGAATACGGCTGTTTTCGCAATTTTTTTCATTTTTCTACTGTCCCATAACATAAACCTCACAAATAAAGTTAAAATCTTATAAGATATAGTTATATACCTTCAGTGTTTGATTTTGCAATGATTTCACTGTTTGAATGTGTTTTTCTATTTTTGTCTGTTTTTGTGCGCATTCAGCTGGAATACGACTGTTTTCTGATTTTTTTTCATTTTTCTACTGTCCCATAACATAAACCTCAGAAATAAAGTTAACATCTTATAAGATATTGTTATATACCTTCAGTGTTTGATTTTGCAATGATTTCACTGTTTGAATGTGTTTTTCTATTTTTGTCTGTTTTTGTGCGCATTCAGCTGGAATACGACTGTTTTCTGATTTTTTTCATTTTTCTACTGTCCCATAACATAAACCTCACAAATAAAGTTAACATCTTATAAGATATACTAAGTACCCTCGTCGTTCCGCTCGTCTTTTGACCCCAAACGACATATGAAATATTCACACTCCTGCGACCTGTAGAAATGTAGTTCCTCCAAAACTTCCACTCTGGCCAAAGAGTCTAAGACTGTATAGAGTCTTCAGTTTTTGGACACAGGACTGTGGGCTTTTTTCCCCCTGGCCAAAAAAAACTGCCAAAAACACAGTCTGTAAAATTCAAATGTAAGAAAGGTGGGAAACTGTCTTTTCTTCAATAATTCCTAAAGGCAATGAGCCCGGATGCTGATTTCTCCGTATGTGTATCAGGGACTAAAGCTTATCCAGGTTGCCGAGTTTCAGACCTGTGCAACTTTCGGAAAAGGTCAATGGTTAGCCGTTCGGGTGTGTTTTTTGTAATAATTCCTAAAGGCATTAAGCCAGGAGTCTGATTTTTCTGTATGTGTATCAGGGACTAAGGCTAATCCAGGGTGCCGAGTTTCAGACCCGTGCAACCTTTGGAAAGGTCAAAGGTCAGCCGTTCCGGTGTGTTTTTTGTAATAATTCCTAAAGGCATTAAGCCAGGAGTCTGGCCAAAGAGTCTAAGACTGTATAGAGTCTGACATGACCTGATTTTCAGTTTTGGACACAGGACTTTGGGCTTTTTTCCCCCTGGCCAAAAAAAACTGCCAAAAACACAGTCTGTAAAATTCAAATGTAAGAAAGGTGGGAAACTGTCTTTTCTTCAATAATTCCTAAAGGCAATGAGCCCGGATGCTGATTTCTCCGTATGTGTATCAGGGACTCCTGGCTGATCCAGGGTGCTGAGTTTCAGATCTGTGCAACCTTTGGAAAGGTCAAAGGTCAGCCACTGTGGTGTATTTTTTGTAATAATTCCTAAAGGCATTGAGTCAGGAGTCTGATTTTTCCGTATGTGTATCAGGGACTAAAGCTTATCCCGGTTGCCGAGTTTCAGACCTGTGCAACTTTCGAAAAAGGTCAATGGTTAGCCGTTCGGGTGTGTTTTTTGTAATAATTCCTAAAGGCATTGAGCCAGGAGTCTGATTTTTCCGTGTGTGTATCAGGGACTAAGGCTGATCTAGGGTGCAGAGTTTCAGACCTGTGCAACCTTCGGAAAGGTCAAAGGTCAGCCGTTCGGGTGTGTTTTTTGTAATAATTCCTAAAGGCATTAAGCCAGAAGTCTGATTTTTCCGTATGTGTATCTAGGGTGCCGAGTTTAAGACCCGTGCAACCTTTGGAAAGGTCAAAGGTCAGCCATTTGGGTGTGTTTTTTGGAATAATTCCTAAAGGCATTAAGCCAGGAGTCTGATTTTTCCGTATGTGTATCAGGGACTAAGGCTGATCGAGGGTATTTTAATCTTTTTTCTACTGTCCTATAATATGAAGTTAACATCTTATAAGGTATATTGATGTACCCTCAGTGTTTGAATTTATAATGATTTTACTGTTTGGATGTGTTTTTCTATTTGTGTCTGTTTTTGTGCGCATTCAGCAGGGATACGGCTGTTTTCACAATTTTTTTCATTTTTCTACTGTCCCATAACATAAACCTCACAAATAAAGTTAAAATCTTATAAGATATAGTCATATACCTTCAGTGTTTGATTTTGCAATCATTTCACTGTTTGGATGTGTTTTTCTATTTGTCTCTGTTTTTGTGTGCATTCAGCAGGGATACGGCTGTTTTCTGATTTTTTTTCATTTTTCTACTGTCCCATAACATAAACCTCACAAATAAATGTAACATCTTATAAGATATAGTTATATACCATCAGTGTTTGATTTTGCAATGATTTCACTGTTTGAATGTGTTTTTCTATTTTTGTCTGTTTTTGTGTGCAGTAAGCTGGAATACGACTGTTTTCTGATTTTTTTTTCATTTTTCTACTGTCCCATAACATAAACCTCACAAATAAAGTTAACATCTTATAAGATATTCTTCGGTACCCTCAGTGTTTGATTTTGCAATGATTTCACTGTTTGGATGTGTTTTTCTATTTGTGTCTGTTTTTGTGCGCATTCAGCTGGAATACGACTGTTTTCTGATTTTTTTTCATTTTCTACTGTCCCATAACATAAACCTCACAAATAAAGTTAACATCTTATAAGATATACTAATGTACCCTCGTCGTTCCGCTCGTCTTGGGACCCCAAACGACATATGAAATATTCACACTCCTGCGACCTGTAGAAATGTAGTTCCTCCAAAACTTCCACTCTGGCCAAAGAGTCTAAGACTGTATAGAGTCTGACATGACCTGATTTTCAGTTTTTGGACACAGGACTTTGGGCTTTTTTCCCCCTGGCCAAAAAAAACAGCCAAAAACACAGTCTGTAAAATTCAAACGTAAGAAAGGTGGGAAACTGTCTTTTCTTCAATAATTCCTAAAGGCAATGAGCCCGGATGCTGATTTCTCCGTATGTGTATCAGGGACTCCTGGCTGATCCAGGGTGCTGAGTTTCAGATCTGTGCAACCTTTGGAAAGGTCAAAGGTCAGCCACTGTGGTGTATTTTTTGTAATAATTCCTAAAGGCATTGAGTCAGGAGTCTGATTTTTCCGTATGTGTATCAGGGACTAAAGCTTATCCCGGTTGCCGAGTTTCAGACCTGTGCAACTTTCGGAAAAGGTCAATGGTCAGCCGTTCGGGTGTGTTTTTTGTAATAATTCCTAAAGGCATTGAGCCAGGAGTCTGATTTTTCCGTGTGTGTATCAGGGACTAAGGCTGATCTAGGGTGCAGAGTTTCAGACCTGTGCAACCTTCGGAAAGGTCAAAGGTCAGCCGTTCGGGTGTGTTTTTTGTAATAATTCCTAAAGGCATTAAGCCAGAAGTCTGATTTTTCCGTATGTGTATCTAGGGTGCCGAGTTTAAGACCCGTGCAACCTTTGGAAAGGTCAAAGGTCAGCCATTTGGGTGTGTTTTTTGGAATAATTCCTAAAGGCATTAAGCCAGGAGTCTGATTTTTCCGTATGTGTATCAGGGACTAAGGCTGATCGAGGGTATTTTAATCTTTTTTCTACTGTCCTATAATATGAAGTTAACATCTTATAAGGTATATTGATGTACCCTCAGTGTTTAAATTTATAATGATTTCACTGTTTGGATGTGTTTTTCTATTTGTGTCTGTTTTTGTGCGCATTCAGAAGGAATACGGCTGTTTTCGCAATTTTTTTCATTTTTCTACTGTCCCATAACATAAACCTCACAAATAAAGTTAAAATCTTATAAGATATAGTTATATACCTTCAGTGTTTGATTTTGCAATGATTTCACTGTTTGAATGTGTTTTTCTATTTTTGTCTGTTTTTGTGCGCATTCAGCTGGAATACGACTGTTTTCTGATTTTTTTTCATTTTTCTACTGTCCCATAACATAAACCTCAGAAATAAAGTTAACATCTTATAAGATATTGTTATATACC
The DNA here is from genome assembly GCF_958295425.1 of Solea solea. Lineage (NCBI taxonomy): Eukaryota > Metazoa > Chordata > Actinopteri > Pleuronectiformes > Soleidae > Solea > Solea solea. Next base: position 565,480 of record NC_081140.1, on the reverse strand, counting down.
TTCAGTGTTTGATTTTGCAATGATTTCACTGTTTGAATGTGTTTTTCTATTTTTGTCTGTTTTTGTGCGCATTCAGCTGGAATACGACTGTTTTCTAATTTTTTTTTCATTTTTCTACTGTCCCATAACATAAACCTCACAAATAAAGTTAACATCTTATAAGATATTCTTCGGTACCCTCAGTGTTTGATTTTGCAATGATTTCACTGTTTGGATGTGTTTTTCTATTTGTGTCTGTTTTTGTGCGCATTCAGCTGGAATACGACTGTTTTCTGATTTTTTTTCATTTTCTACTGTCCCATAACATAAACCTCACAAATAAAGTTAACATCTTATAAGATATACTAATGTACCCTCGTCGTTCCGCTCGTCTTGGGACCCCAAACGACATATGAAATATTCACACTCCTGCGACCTGTAGAAATGTAGTTCCTCCAAAACTTCCACTCTGGCCAAAGAGTCTAAGACTGTATAGAGTCTGACATGACCTGATTTTCAGTTTTTGGACACAGGACTTTGGGCTTTTTTCCCCCTGGCCAAAAAAAAACAGCCAAAAACACAGTCTGTAAAATTCAAACGTAAGAAAGGTGGGAAACTGTCTTTTCTTCAATAATTCCTAAAGGCAATGAGCCCGGATGCTGATTTCTCCGTATGTGTATCAGGGACTCCTGGCTGATCCAGGGTGCTGAGTTTCAGATCTGTGCAACCTTTGGAAAGGTCAAAGGTCAGCCACTGTGGTGTATTTTTTGTAATAATTCCTAAAGGCATTGAGTCAGGAGTCTGATTTTTCCGTATGTGTATCAGGGACTAAAGCTTATCCCGGTTGCCGAGTTTCAGACCTGTGCAACTTTCGGAAAAGGTCAATGGTCAGCCGTTCGGGTGTGTTTTTTGTAATAATTCCTAAAGGCATTGAGCCAGGAGTCTGATTTTTCCGTGTGTGTATCAGGGACTAAGGCTGATCTAGGGTGCAGAGTTTCAGACCTGTGCAACCTTCGGAAAGGTCAAAGGTCAGCCGTTCGGGTGTGTTTTTTGTAATAATTCCTAAAGACATTAAGCCAGAAGTCTGATTTTTCCGTATGTGTATCTAGGGTGCCGAGTTTAAGACCCGTGCAACCTTTGGAAAGGTCAAAGGTCAGCCGTTCGGGTGTGTTTTTTGTAATAATTCCTAAAGGCATTAAGCCAGGAGTCTGGCCAAAGAGTCTAAGACTGTATAGAGTCTGACATGACCTGATTTTCAGTTTTGGACACAGGACTTTGGGCTTTTTTCCCCCTGGCCAAAAAAAACTGCCAAAAACACAGTCTGTAAAATTCAAATGTAAGAAAGGTGGGAAACTGTCTTTTCTTCAATAATTCCTAAAGGCAATGAGCCCGGATGCTGATTTCTCCGTATGTGTATCAGGGACTCCTGGCTGATCCAGGGTGCTGAGTTTCAGATCTGTGCAACCTTTGGAAAGGTCAAAGGTCAGCCACTGTGGTGTATTTTTTGTAATAATTCCTAAAGGCATTGAGTCAGGAGTCTGATTTTTCCGTATGTGTATCAGGGACTAAAGCTTATCCCGGTTGCCGAGTTTCAGACCTGTGCAACTTTCGAAAAAGGTCAATGGTTAGCCGTTCGGGTGTGTTTTTTGTAATAATTCCTAAAGGCATTGAGCCAGGAGTCTGATTTTTCCGTGTGTGTATAGGGACTAAGGCTGATCCAGGGTGCCGAGTTTCAGACCTGTGCAACCTTCGGAAAGGTCAATGGTCAGCCGTTCGGGTGTGTTTTTTGTAATAATTCCTAAAGGCATTAAGCCAGGAGTCTGATTTTTCCGTATGTGTATCAGGGACTAAGGCTGATCGAGGGTATTTTAATCTTTTTTCTACTGTCCTATAATATGAAGTTAACATCTTATAAGGTATATTGATGTACCCTCAGTGTTTAAATTTATATTGATTTCACTGTTTGGATGTGTTTTTCTATTTGTGTCTGTTTTTGTGCGCATTCAGCAGGGATATGGCTGTTTTCGCAATTTTTTTCATTTTTCTACTCTCCCATAACATAAACCTCACAAATAAAGTTAACATCTTATAAGATATAGTTATATACCTTCAGTGTTTGATTTTGCAATGATTTCACTGTTTGGATGTGTTTTTCTATTTGTCTCTGTTTTTGTGTGCATTCAGCAGGGATACGGCTGTTTTCTGATTTTATTCATTTTTTTATTGTCCCATAACATAAACCTCACAAATAAAGTTAACATCTCATAAGATATAGTTATATACCTTCAGTGTTTGATTTTGCAATGATTTCACTGTTTGAATGTGTTTTTCTATTTTTGTCTGTTTTTGTGCGCATTCAGCTGGAATACGACTGTTTTCTGATTTTTTTTCATTTTTCTACTGTCCCATAACATAAACCTCACAAATAAAGTTAACATCTTATAAGATATACTAATGTACCCTCGTCGTTCCGCTCGTCTTGGGACCCCAAACGACATATGAAATATTCACACTCCTGCGACCTGTAGAAATGTAGTTCCTCCAAAACTTCCACTCTGGCCAAAGAGTCTAAGACTGTATAGAGTCTTCAGTTTTTGGACACAGGACTGTGGGCTTTTTTCCCCCTGGCCAAAAAAAACTGCCAAAAACACAGTCTGTAAAATTCAAATGTAAGAAAGGTGGGAAACTGTCTTTTCTTCAATAATTCCTAAAGGCAATGAGCCCGGATGCTGATTTCTCCGTATGTGTATCAGGGACTCCTGGCTGATCCAGGGTGCCGAGTTTCAGACCCGTGCAACCTTTGGAAAGGTCAAAGGTCAGCCGCTGTGGTGTGTTTTTTGTAATAATTCCTAAAGGCATTGAGTCAGGAGTCTGATTTTTCCGTATGTGTATCAGGGACTAAAGCTCATCCCGGTTGCCGAGTTTCAGACCTGTGCAACTTTCGGAAAAGGTCAATGGTCAGCCGTTCGGGTGTGTTTTTTGTAATAATTCCTAAAGGCATTAAGCCAGGAGTCTGATTTTTCCGTATGTGTATCAGGGACTAAGGCTTATCCAGGGTGCCGAGTTTCAGACCCGTGCAACCTTTGGAAAGGTCAAAGGTCAGCCGTTCGGGTGTGTTTTTTGTAATAATTCCTAAAGGCATTGAGCCAGGAGTCTGATTTTTCCGTGTGTGTATCAGGGACTAAGGCTGATCCAGGGTGCCGAGTTTCAGACCTGTGCAACCTTCGGAAAGGTCAATGGTCAGCCGTTCGGGTGTGTTTTTTGTAATAATTCCTAAAGGCATTGAGCCAGGAGTCTGATTTTTCCGTATGTGTATCAGGGACTAAGGCTAATCTAGGGTGCCGAGTTTCAGACCTGTGTAACCTTCGGAAAGGTCAAAGGTCAGCCGTTTAGGTGTGTTTTTTGTAATAATTCCTAAAGGCATTAAGCCAGGAGTCTGATTTTTCCGTATGTGTATCAGGGACTAAGGCTGATCGAGGGTATTTTAATCATCTGTCCTATAATATGAAGTTAACATCTTATAAGGTATATTGATGTACCCTCAGTGTTTGAATTTATAATGATTTCACTGTTTGGATGTGTTTTTCTATTTGTCTCTGTTTTTGTGTGCATTCAGCAGGGATACGGCTGTTTTCTGATTTTATTCATTTTTTTATTGTCCCATAACATAAACCTCACAAATAAAGTTAACATCTCATAAGATATAGTTATATACCTTCAGTGTTTGATTTTGCAATGATTTCACTGTTTGAATGTGTTTTTCTATTTTTGTCTGTTTTTGTGCGCATTCAGCTGGAATACGACTGTTTTCTGATTTTTTTTCATTTTTCTACTGTCCCATAACATAAACCTCACAAATAAAGTTAACATCTTATAAGATATACTAATGTACCCTCGTCGTTCCGCTCGTCTTGGGACCCCAAACGACATATGAAATATTCACACTCCTGCGACCTGTAGAAATGTAGTTCCTCCAAAACTTCCACTCTGGCCAAAGAGTCTAAGACTGTATAGAGTCTTCAGTTTTTGGACACAGGACTGTGGGCTTTTTTCCCCCTGGCCAAAAAAAACTGCCAAAAACACAGTCTGTAAAATTCAAATGTAAGAAAGGTGGGAAACTGTCTTTTCTTCAATAATTCCTAAAGGCAATGAGCCCGGATGCTGATTTCTCCGTATGTGTATCAGGGACTCCTGGCTGATCCAGGGTGCCGAGTTTCAGACCCGTGCAACCTTTGGAAAGGTCAAAGGTCAGCCGCTGTGGTGTGTTTTTTGTAATAATTCCTAAAGGCATTGAGTCAGGAGTCTGATTTTTCCGTATGTGTATCAGGGACTAAAGCTCATCCCGGTTGCCGAGTTTCAGACCTGTGCAACTTTCGGAAAAGGTCAATGGTCAGCCGTTCGGGTGTGTTTTTTGTAATAATTCCTAAAGGCATTAAGCCAGGAGTCTGATTTTTCCGTATGTGTATCAGGGACTAAGGCTTATCCAGGGTGCCGAGTTTCAGACCCGTGCAACCTTTGGAAAGGTCAAAGGTCAGCCGTTCGGGTGTGTTTTTTGTAATAATTCCTAAAGGCATTGAGCCAGGAGTCTGATTTTTCCGTGTGTGTATCAGGGACTAAGGCTGATCCAGGGTGCCGAGTTTCAGACCTGTGCAACCTTCGGAAAGGTCAATGGTCAGCCGTTCGGGTGTGTTTTTTGTAATAATTCCTAAAGGCATTGAGCCAGGAGTCTGATTTTTCCGTATGTGTATCAGGGACTAAGGCTAATCTAGGGTGCCGAGTTTCAGACCTGTGTAACCTTCGGAAAGGTCAAAGGTCAGCCGTTTAGGTGTGTTTTTTGTAATAATTCCTAAAGGCATTAAGCCAGGAGTCTGATTTTTCCGTATGTGTATCAGGGACTAAGGCTAATCCAGGGTGTCGAGTTTCAGACCCGTGCAACCTTTGGAAAGGTCAAAGGTCAGCCGTTCAGGTGTGTTTTTTGTAATAATTCCTAAAGGCATTGAGCCAGGAGTCTGATTTTTCCGTGTGTGTATCAGGGACTAAGGCTGATCTAGGGTGCCGAGTTTCAGACCTGTGCAACCTTTGGAAAGGTCAAAGGTCAGCCGCTGTGGTGTGTTTTTTTGTAATAATTCCTAAAGGCATTGAGCCAGGAGTCTGATTTTTCCGTGTGTGTATAGGGACTAAGGCTGATCCAGGGTGCCGAGTTTCAGACCTGTGCAACCTTCAGAAAGGTCAATGGTCAGCCGTTCGGGTGTGTTTTTTGTAATTATTCATAAAGGCATCGAGCCAGGAGTCTGATTTTTCCGTATGTGTATCAGGGACTAAGGCTAATCTAGGGTGCCGAGTTTCAGACCTGTGTAACCTTCGGAAAGGTCAAAGGTCAGCCGTTTAGGTGTGTTTTTTGTAATAATTCCTAAAGGCATTAAGCCAGGAGTCTGATTTTTCCGAATGTGTATCAGGGACTAAGGCTGATCGAGGGTATTTTAATCTTTTTTCTACTGTCCTATAATATGAAGTTAACATCTTATAAGGTATATTGATGTACCCTCAGTGTTTGAATTTATAATGATTTCACTGTTTGGATGTGTTTTTCTATTTGTCTCTGTTTTTGTGTGCATTCAGCAGGGAAACGGCTGTTTTCTGATGTTTTTTCATTTTTTTATTGTCCCATAACATAAACCTCACAAATAAAGTTAACATCTCATAAGATATAGTTATATACCTTCAGTGTTTGATTTTGCAATGATCTCACTGTTTGAATGTGTTTTTCTATTTTTGTCTGTTTTTGTGCGCATTCAGCTGGAATACGACTGTTTTCTGATTTTTTTTCATTTTTTAACTGTCCCATAACATAAACCTCACAAATAAAGTTAACATCTTATAAGATATAGTTATATACCTTCAGTGTTTGATTTTGCAATGATTTCACTGTTTGAATGTGTTTTTCTATTTTTGTCTGTTTTTGTGCGCATTCAGCTGGAATACGACTGTTTTCTGATTTTTTTTCATTTTTCTACTGTCCCATAACATAAACCTCACAAATAAAGTTAACATCTTATAAGATATACCAATGTACCCTTGTCGTTCCGCTCGTCTTGGGACCCCAAACGACATATGAAATATTCACACTCCTGCGACCTGTAGAAATGTAGTTCCTCCAAAACTTCCACTCTGGCCAAAGAGTCTAAGACTGTATAGAGTCTTCAGTTTTTGGACACAGGACTGTGGGCTTTTTTCCCCCTGGCCAAAAAAAACTGCCAAAAACACAGTCTGTAAAATTCAAATGTAAGAAAGGTGGGAAACTGTCTTTTCTTCAATAATTCCTAAAGGCAATGAGCCCGGATGCTGATTTCTCCGTATGTGTATCAGGGACTCCTGGCTGATCCAGGGTGCCGAGTTTCAGACCCGTGCAACCTTTGGAAAGGTCAAAGGTCAGCCGCTGTGGTGTGTTTTTTGTAATAATTCCTAAAGGCATTGAGTCAGGAGTCTGATTTTTCCGTATGTGTATCAGGGACTAAAGCTTATCCCGGTTGCCGAGTTTCAGACCTGTGCAACTTTCGGAAAAGGTCAATGGTCAGCCGTTCGGGTGTGTTTTTTGTAATAATTCCTAAAGGCATTAAGCCAGGAGTCTGATTTTTCCGTATGTGTATCAGGGACTAAGGCTGATCCAGGGTGCCGAGTTACAGACCTGTGCAACCTTCGGAAAGGTCAATGGTCAGCCGTTCGGGTGTGTTTTTTGTAATAATTCCTAAAGGCATTGAGCCAGGAGTCTGATTTTTCCGTATGTGTATCAGGGACTAAGGCTAATCTAGGGTGCCGAGTTTCAGACCTGTGTAACCTTCGGACAGGTCAAAGGTCAGCCGTTTAGGTGTGTTTTTTGTAATAATTCCTAAAGGCATTAAGCCAGGAGTCTGATTTTTCCGTATGTGTATCAGGGACTAAGGCTGATCGAGGGTATTTTAATCTTTTTTCTACTGTCCTATAATATGAAGTTAACATCTTATAAGGTATATTGATGTACCCTCAGTGTTTGAATTTATAATGATTTCACTGTTTGGATGTGTTTTTCTATTTGTGTCTGTTTTTGTGCGCATTCAGCGGGGATACGGCTGTTTTCGGATTTTTTTCATTTTTTTATTGTCCCATAACATAAACATCACAAATAAAGTTAACATCTCATAAGATATAGTTATATACCTTCAGTGTTTGATTTTGCAATGATTTCACTGTTTGAATGTGTTTTTCTATTTTTGTCTGTTTTTGTGCGCATTCAGCTGGAATACGACTGTTTTCTGATCTTTTTTCATTTTCTACTGTCCCATAACATAAACCTCACAAATAAAGTTAACATCTTATAAGATATACTAATGTACCCTCGTCGTTCCGCTCGTCTTGGGACCCCAAACGACATATGAAATATTCACACTCCTGCGACCTGTAGAAATGTAGTTCCTCCAAAACTTCCACTCTGGCCAAAGAGTCTAAGACTGTATAGAGTCTGACATAACCTGATTTTCAGTTTTTGGACACAGGACTTTGGGCTTTTTTCCCCCTGGCCAAAAAAAACTGCCAAAAACACAGTCTGTAAAATTCAAACGTAAGAAAGGTGGGAAACTGTCTTTTCTTCAATAATTCCTAAAGGCAATGAGCCCGGATGCTGATTTCTCCGTATGTGTATCAGGGACTCCTGGCTGATCCAGGGTGCCGAGTTTCAGACCCGTGCAACCTTTGGAAAGGTCAAAGGTCAGCCGCTGTGGTGTGTTTTTTGTAATAATTCCTAAAGGCATTGAGTCAGGAGTCTGATTTTTCCGTATGTGTATCAGGGACTAAAGCTTATCCCGGTTGCCGAGTTTCAGACCTGTGCAACGTCCGGAAAAGGTCATTGGTCAGCCGTTCGGGTGTGTTTTTTGTAGTAATTCCTAAAGGCATTAAGCCAGGAGTCTGATTTTTCCGTATCTGTATCAGGGACTAAGGCTGATCCAGGGTGCCGAGTTACAGACCTGTGCAACCTTCGGAAAGCTCAATGGTCAGCCGTTCGGGTGTGTTTTTTGTAATAATTCCTAAAGGCATTGAGCCAGGAGTCTGATTTTTCCGTATGTGTATCAGGGACTAAGGCTAATCTAGGGTGCCGAGTTTCAGACCTGTGTAACCTTCGGAAAGGTCAAAGGTCAGCCGTTTAGGTGTGTTTTTTGTAATAATTCCTAAAGGCATTAAGCCAGGAGTCTGATTTTTCCGTATGTGTATCAGGGACTAAGGCTGATCGAGGGTATTTTAATCTTTTTTCTACTGTCCTATAATATGAAGTTAACATCTTATAAGGTATATTGATGTACCCTCAGTGTTTGAATTTATAATGATTTCACTGTTTGGATGTGTTTTTCTATTTGTGTCTGTTTTTGTGCGCATTCAGCAGGGATACGGCTGTTTTCGGATTTTTTTCATTTTTTTATTGTCCCATAACATAAACCTCACAAATAAAGTTAACATCTCATAAGATATAGTTATATACCTTCAGTGTTTGATTTTGCAATGATTTCACTGTTTGAATGTGTTTTTCTATTTTTGTCTGTTTTTGTGCGCATTCAGCTGGAATACGACTGTTTTCTGATTTTTTTTCATTTTTCTACTGTCCCATAACATACACCTCACAAATAAAGTTAACATCTTATAAGATATACTAATGTACCCTCGTCGTTCCGCTCGTCTTGGGACCCCAAACGACATATGAAATATTCACACTCCTGCGACCTGTAGAAATGTAGTTCCTCCAAAACTTCCACTCTGGCCAAAGAGTCTAAGACTGTATAGAGTCTGACATAACCTGATTTTCAGTTTTTGGACACAGGACTTTGGGCTTTTTTCCCCCTGGCCAAAAAAAACTGCCAAAAACACAGTCTGTAAAATTCAAACGTAAGAAAGGTGGGAAACTGTCTTTTCTTCAATAATTCCTAAAGGCAATGAGCCCGGATGCTGATTTCTCCGTATGTGTATCAGGGACTCCTGGCTGATCCAGGGTGCCGAGTTTCAGACCCGTGCAACCTTTGGAAAGGTCAAAGGTCAGCCGCTGTGGTGTGTTTTTTGTAATAATTCCTAAAGGCATTGAGTCAGGAGTCTGATTTTTCCGTATGTGTATCAGGGACTAAAGCTTATCCCGGTTGCCGAGTTTCAGACCTGTGCAACGTCCGGAAAAGGTCATTGGTCAGCCGTTCGGGTGTGTTTTTTGTAATAATTCCTAAAGGCATTAAGCCAGGAGTCTGATTTTTCCGTATCTGTATCAGGGACTAAAGCTTATCCCGGTTGCCGAGTTTCAGACCTGTGCAACGTTCGGAAAAGGTCATTGGTCAGCCGTTCGGGTGTGTTTTTTGTAATAATTCCTAAAGGCATTAAGCCAGGAGTCTGATTTTTCCGTATGTGTATCAGGGACTAAGGCTGATCGAGGGTATTTTAATCTTTTTTCTACCGTCCTATAATATGAAGTTAACATCTTATAAGGTATATTGATGTACCCTCAGTGTTTGATTTTGCAATGATTTCACTGTTTGGATGTGTTTTTCTATTTGTCTCTGTTTTTGTGCGCATTCAGCATGGATACGGCTGTTTTCGCAATTTTTTTCATTTTTCTACTGTCCCATAACATAAACCTCACAAATAAAGTTAACATCTCATAAGATATAGTTATATACCTTCAGTGTTTGATTTTGCAATGATTTCACTGTTTGGATGTGTTTTTCTATTTGTCTCTGTTTTTGTGCGCATTCAGCAGGGATACGGCTGTTTTCTGATTTTTTTCATTTTTCTACTGTCCCATAACATAAACCTCACAAAGGGTGATTTAGATTTCTCTTTTGTTTATTCACTGCATTTTGTTGATTGATGATTGATTCATTTTTTTCACAACTGCCTAAAACCTTTGCACAGTACTGTGGACAGTAGAAAAAAATCCGAAAACAGCCTTATCTCGGCTGGATGCGCACACAAACAGACACCAATAGAAAAACACATCCCAACAGTGAAATCATTGCAAAATCAAACACTGAGGGTACAGAAGTATATCTTATATGATGTTAACTTCATTAGTGAGGTTTATATTATGGGACAGTAGAAAAAAGAAAAAAATCCGAAAACAGCCTAACCTCAGCTGAATACGTCCAGTGAAAGTTAAATCATAAACTACTGATAAAAAATAAGGATTTTATACTTCATCAAAAAATGTTACCCTATTGTTTGTTGCAAAAAGTGAACTTTGACCCTATATTCCTCTAAAACGTATACAGTAAAAGTACTCCATACTACTAGTATATGAAGTGGGTTGAGTTCAGTGAAAGTGAAATCATACACTACTAATACAAATTATGGATTTTAAACTTCATCAAAAACGGATGATCACACAGGTCATACAAAACATCTAGCTTATGTTTGATTTGATGTAATTATTTTACATGTAATCACTATAATATGATAGGGTTAGGGTTAGTTTTGATAAATTATTTAACCTTTTTCTTTTTCAGTACATTGTGACTGATGTTGATGAGGTCGAGGTCTTCAGCGTCTGAGGCTGTGTCTTTGACAGTCAGGATGAATTGAGCCCCAAACAAAGTGAAACATTGTGTTTACCTGTAATTGCACCTGTGTAAACAAAACCAGACTTTTGTTTGGGTTCACGTAGAGGGCAAGTCTTTGAAGTCCCTCAAGATGCCTGTTTCTTTTTTTTACTCAAAGGAGTGAATGTGTGTATGAGCCTCTTTGTAGGTGTAGGTGCCTGTGTATCATGTCGATTTGAACTTGATGTGAGAACAAGAAGTGCCTGGAGTCGCACATACACACAGACACACAGACACAGACACACACACACACACATTTATTCCTAAACCCACATTCACACCATGATATCCCTAAAATACACCCACATCATTTTAGCTTCAGATATTGATTGAATAGTGTGTTATATGATAATGAAAAATGTTGATATTCCCTGACAGTGGAAAATAACTTCACCTTCACCAAATTTGAAGCAATTTGGTGTAAGATATCCTCAAAAAAAAATCCAAACGCACAAAGAATGCAGAGGATTAATCTGTTATGTTTTTATTACAAAAAATCTTGGAAGCGAACATTTCTGCCATGCATGTGTGGTGAAACAAAGGGGCAGTTTATTTCAACTACTACTGTAGCTTTAAGATAATTATCGACCATCGTCACACTCCAACGCAACGTAGTTCCCCACCACAGCAGCAGCGGATTAATATCCAAAACGTGAACAGGTTAGTGTCTGCTCAGCAGGTGGATGAACATGTAATGGAGTTGCAGCATCAGTCGCTGACCAAGGAATTACTGGGGAAGTTGGTGGTAGAGGGAGGCTATTGACATGTCACAGGAAGATGCTCAAAAATGTAGAGGTAAGTGAAATTTTACATTATTATAATGAGCTAAACAGCAGGCCATTGCTAAAATGTGTTCGTTAATTACAGTAACTACGTCTTTTCACTACATACATACACATGCATTTAAACACACACGCATTAATCGAAATATAGTTAATACTAATATATGCACATGTAAATGTTCCATGCTCTTTTTTTTCTTTTTCGCTTTGCTGTTTTTTTCGAAAGTTTAGTGTTTAAATGCAGTCAGTATCCTATCTCTGAGATGGTGTTGTCTGCGACGTTACACGGGAGCCAGACTTGCTGTCTGAACAGTTCCACTGTGAGAACCGATGTCCTCTCACCCGAACCCGCAGCTGCAAAGCTCCCGTTTTCGCGGAACCGCTTGCTGTGTTTCGGCTGCGTCTTCGGTTGTGAGGACTGTGGGTCACATTGCTGATCTGTTCAGAGAGCTTCGCTGGTGCTGCTGCTGCACTGTCCTGTCTATTTAACAAGTAGGCTATACACTAAATCTATCCCTCTATTCTTAAAAATTAGGTCCACTCTGAATGTTGATACAGTGTGGGTGTTGTAATTATTATTTTTTTTTTATGACAGTCTTTTCCATTCTTACAACGCACAGTTAACGTGACTGGATTCTGCTTCATCCGGGGAAAGAGGCTGACCCTCAGGCTTTGGACACCTACAGTATTTAGTTGATGACAAACTGTTTCCTTAACCCTCAGGCTTCATTATGATTCATTTCCACTGTGTTAGTGCATATGGCACACTTTCTTGTAAGAAGGTCTCTTGGCAAATTGGAATTCAAATGAAAACATTTTATTAATAGATCAATAGAACACTGAACATTGTTTTCACCATACACTTGAGTATATGGCAGGAATGTTCACTCCCAAGAATTGTTGTCATAAAAGATTAATACTTTTGTCCTGCATCAGTCCTCCTCAAAACCACCAAATATTCAATCATTTCCATATTACAAATGTCCTCTTTTCAAATTAAGAGGGGAGGGAGTACATGTTTTAGCTGATGCTACACAAAACTAACAATGCTTCAAAGTTAATATTGTGGGTAATCTTTGACATATTCAAGACTGATTCAAAAAAAATCTCCCAGCCACCCAACATTTGTCATATCTGTTGCCAGTACAACCCATGAAATGCTCATTTGTACTTGTCAGGAAGTCACTGCAGCTCTGACCTTGTAACCTAAATATGTTTCTGCTTCAAAATCACTTTGTTTCATACATGAGGCTAATGTCTGGCAGATTATACCAATCTTAGCCAATCTTCATCACTAAGTTTTATGTTAAATCCTGATTCCCATCTTTTTTTTTATGTATTTTGTAGCATTTTTTTTATATAGTCCCAATATAATTCTAATTGTGGTTTCTTTGTATGCGTTGATTATGATGATCTGGATCACACTATTCACTTCTCAGGAGGGGTCCATCCTGATCTCTTTCATATAGTAGTCTCTAAGTTGCAGGAATCCACAGAATTCATGATTGATTATCTAAATCCTTTTTTTCTGTCATATTTTGGAAACTCTCAAGCTGTCCATCTTTCACCAAAACACACTATGCTGTGATTCCCTTGGTTGTCCACTGTTTAAATCCTATATCGTACCTAGTCGGTGTAAAATTGCTATCATATTCAATAAATTAGTGTCTTTCTGTATCTTATATTTTTTTATTATACTGAACCATATTTTGTATGTGAACATCGTGATTGTGTCTATTTGGTTTTGAATCTTCTTGTATGTTTCTTTATCCCCAATTATATTCTGTACTGGGTTTTCTCCAAACTCTTTTTTTATTTCATTTCACTGTGTCTGGTTTGCACCAACCTACAATATATCTCAATTGGGCCGCATGGTAGTATTCCTTTAATTTTGGAAGTCTCATCCCTCCTTCTTCTTTTGGCAGCTGGAGAGTTTCCAGTCTTATCGTGGGTCTTTTGCCACCCCAACTAAACTTTGATATCATTTTATTCCAGCTCATAAATTGGGGCTTGGGGGACCTCTACTGGTAGGGCTTGGAATAGGTATAAGGGTCAGGGTCAGCGAGTTGGCAGCACCCCGCTTTACCCGCAGGCTGTAGCAGAGAGCCCCCCTTACAGCAACAACTTTGGCAACAACTTATTTTAAAATAAATATATATAAATATATATATATATGTATATATTATAAAATCACGACAAACCCACACCATAACCCCCCAAACATTTATGACCTTCCCCAAAGTTTCATCTTGGAATGCCCATGGCATCCAATCAAATTCTTTTAGAGCCCAACAAATTAAATTCTTGTTGAAAACTGACTTTGACATATTATGTTGTCAAGAACTGAGACTGAACACAAGTAAAGAGTAACGGTATCCAGCATGTGGAACAAAGGTCTAAGTGTAATTTCTATTGGCGAAAGTAAAGCTGATGGTGGGATCTTTTTTCTAAAACTGGTGATGTCACTATTATTCGTAAAACGAATGATTTCCTAATTTAATTCCTTGTAGATTGCTCATGTTGGATTGTTTTTACCGAGGAGAAAAAATACGAACGATACACGTGTACAACTCTCATGAGAGAACAAACATTTTTCAACTTTTTAAAAGACTTAAAGAACCCCTATTGGTCGGATACAAAATTATTTTATGTGGCGACTTTAACACTGTCATCGATGTAAACGACAGAGTGAGCTCTAAAGTCTTGAAACTCAGCTCTGATGGTAATCGCTTGACTCAATTCAATTCTTATGTAGACTAATTGTGATCTTAACAAGTCCTGGCAAATTAAAGTAGGCACAAGCACCATGACGTCCAATCTGAAGCAGCATCCTGCAATTTGTCTTCTTATGTCATCACTTTTTTTCAAAGGATGTATGTTACAGTATTTTAAATAAAATACACATAATGGAAATATATTGGTACAAAATCTGAAGGAATTTTTCATCATCTCCAGAAAAGAGCATATTTCGTATTTTAAATATGTATTTTTTTTAATACATGTATCAGAAATACTTCCCATCCCTGCTTAGAGACATTACGTGAAGGTTGAAAATTGTGTTGCTTTAAATAAAACCCATAACATGAGAATGTGCTTAAATTGAAGCACAATATATAATGATTATGTATAGAAAATGCACTCTGATTTTCGCAGTTGAAGCACAAGAATCTGGATCTTTACAAAACAAATGTTATCTATCCGCAATTCCTATACTCCTATTCCAAATATGTTTGTGATTTAAACAGCATTTGTCTAGTGTAACATTAGTGATACTTTTGCAGTAGTATATTTATTGTGAGACACAATTATACATTTTTCCCAAATCTGTCCATGCCTCATCCATCTCTTCCTCTCCCTTCTTGTCTTCCTCCTCAGCACATGGAGAAGATCTCCATGCTGGCTTTCCATCCAGTTAAGATGCACAGCTGCTATGAGAAGGTGGTGAACCTGAGCCTTGAGGGTCTGCAGCAACAGTTTGACGTGAGCAGCCCGTCAGTGTTTGTCCAAAGGGCCCAGATCCCCACGAGAGAGGTGAAACCTCAACTACTGACTAACCAGTCAGATATAGGTTATTGGTTAACTGGTTAACACAATGGGAAGTTTCTATGAGAGCTAATCATTTTATTGACACTCATTATATTGCTTGATCATTTCCCTACACTGTAGCTCCTGTTTGACTAGAGTTTGTCAAATAGTTGAATGATGAGGTTCTGACTGTGGCATTGATCAAGGACACAGTAGAACTAAAGGCGAACATCTTTTGGCGGTTTGATAACTCAGTGGACAGTTAAACAGTTAAACATGCCACAATACAGACTGTGGACCTGGGTCCACATGTGATAAATAACATTATCACATTATTTCATGGGATATTCCTATATGAGTCAGTTTGTCTGGTGTTACATGCATGTATGTCACAAAGTTAGGTACAAAACTACAAATTGTGTTTTACTAGATGTTTGAGCAGATCCTTCATCAGAGTCTCGAGTCTCAGGGTACAGAGGAGCTGTGTAAGATCATCCAGCACTGCCAGGACAGAGTCATTAAGGTAATACACAAAGAAAACAGGCTTGTGCATCAAATTATTGCATCACATCTACATTAATATCTAATAATATTACACCTGGCATACTCCAGCCCTGGGAGTGAAACTTTTGGTCTGGCCTTGTTTTAGTGTTAAGGAAAATTCAGGTTCAACTTTATCAATTTATTAATTTTTGAGCAAGAGTCCAGGATACCGGGCTATTGCCCAGCTTAATCCCTTCTGTGCATCTTCCTCTGATATTTTCAAGCCTCAACTTGCCAGCTCCATGTTTATTTTTATTATATCAGAAAGTATGAGTGTGTGGATGAGCTAACTCATGCTTTTGAAGCATGATGATGGTCGCCACAGCGGTTGTCTTCCAGATAGAGATTAGATAGAAAATAAAAACTCCAAACTCAAGGAATAAACACTTGACTTTTGCGAGAACAGGTGAACGTCACATAGTGTACCCTGAGACATTATTGCTCTGGACCATAATCAAGTGGACTGATAAGAGATTACCGGCATCTTGTGAAATGTGCCAGTACACAAATAAAAGTGCCGTTTCTGTGTACTGGACAGTACCGGGCCACTTCTAGTTAATAATTGTACTGTAGTGACAGTGATGGTATTTTATGTACACTTAATGTCTCTTATGTGATGTTATTCTTTAACAAACAAGTGCACAATAAAAATTCACTGGGAATTCTAAACAGCACATTGCAATTTATTCAATTATTATCGGAGTATTGATCAGTAATACAGTGAAAATGAGAGGAAATGTTTAAGGTGTGCGCCCCTAAATGTTCTGCTTGCTCTCCTAAAACATTCAGTTATAGGGGGGGCTACTGTGCTCCTAGTAAAAAGTTAGTCTGGTGCCCTGCATACATTGTTCTAAAGGGTTTATGGTCTTAGTTCCTCTTCAGTAGAGCTGCATGTCCACAATGTAAATTTAATTTTACATTTAAATGCAGAGCTGTCAGTGTGTGATTGACAGCTCTGCATTTCATGTTTGCAAAGTTGCAGTTATAGGTGGATTTGTAGTGGACAAGCTATCAGTATCCATCCCTTCTCTTATAACTATGGTTGTTTCTGGTTTCAAAAACTAACATGGTGTTGCCCAAAATACTAAACTCCTACATTTAAACAGGGGAGTCTAGTGGCAACCCAAATAGTTGACACATCCCAACCTTATGAGAACCTGCCTCTCAAAATGGGTTATGGATTCATATTTTATCTCTGACAAATGGAATGTGAACTATGATGAGGAAGGCATGACAATATTATAGCTATATCATGACATGAGACAAGATATGATCTTAGAATTTTGATATTGTCATATCGTGATCGGGTATTTGTGATGAATTTTCCTGGTTTGAGAATTTTGGAGAAAATCAAGCTCAAAAGTCAAGATTTTGACAATTATTTTGCAACAATTTGTGACTTTGCACTGCCCTCTAGTGGCCTAATATGATTTCACATGAAATATGTCACCTGCTTTGCATGCTACAGCTCCTTATTTTTCCAGTGATCCCCTATATGTCCATATCTACTTTGGACTATAGGAGAAAGTCCATCTCAAATATGAATGCTGACTGAATTCTATTGCAACCATTCCTGAATTTGCACTTCTCCCTACTGGCCGAAACGTGCATTTTTTTTAAGGTGGAATCGAAACTTAATGAAAATCGGAAGCGAATGCTGAAGGTGGCCCTACAGCATCATCATGTCATTGTTCCCAATAGAATGAGTGCGCGAGTTTTTGTTTTTTTATGTTAATATAATGTCAATGTATTAATGATATAAATATAATGATGGTGATGATAACAATAATAATATTAACAGCTATAATAATAATAATATTAATAATAATGATATGATTACAACAATAATGTGTGCTGTGAAAGCAACATTTGTTGAAAAAAACATTGTAGAAATATTTTTTTGAAGTTTGATTATGACAAATAACCATACAGTTAACTGAACAAATGAAATGTACATCTTATAAGATATACTTCTGTACTCTCAGTGTTTGATTTTGCAATGATTTCACGGATGTGTTTTTCTATTGGTGTCTGTTTGTAAGCGCATTCTGCTGAGATATGGCTGTTTCCGGATTTTTTTAAATTTTTCTGCTGTCCCATAATATTAACCTCACAAATGAAGTTCACATCTTAAAAGATTTAGTTCTGTACACTCACTGTTTGATTTTGCAAAGATTTAACTGTTGGGATGTGTTTTTCTATTGGTGTCTGTTTGTGTGCGCATTCAGCTGAGATAAGGCTGTTTACGGATTTTTTTAATTTTTCTGCTGTCCCATAACATAAACCTCACAAATGAAGTTAACATCTTAAAAGATTTAGTTCTGTACCCTCAGTGTTTGATTTTGCAATGATTTCACTGTTGGGATGTGTTTTTCTACAAGTGTCTGTTTGTGTGCGCATTAAGCTGAGATAAGGCTGTTTACGGATTTTTTTCATTTTTCTGCTGTCCCATAACATAAACCTCACAAATGAACTTAACATCTTATAAGATATACTTCTTTACCCTCAGTGTTTGATTTTGCAATGATTTCACTGTTTGGATGTGTTTTTCTATTGAAGTCTGTTTGTGTGCGCATTCAGCTGAGATAAGGCTGTTTCCGGATTTTTTTAATTTTTCTGCTGTCCCATAACATAAACCTCACAAATGAAGTTAACATCTTAAAATATTTAGTTCTGTACCCTCACTGTTTGATTTTGCATTGATTTCACTGTTTGGATGTGTTTTTCTATTGGTGTCTGTTTGTGTGCGCATTCAGCTGAGATAAGGCTGTTTCCGGATTTTTTTCATTTTTCTGCTGTCCCATAACATAAACCTCACAAATGAAGTTAACATCTTAAAAGATTTAGTTCTGTACCCTCAGTGTTTGATTTTGCAATGATTTCACTGTTGGGATGTGTTTTTCTACAAGTGTCTGTTTGTGTGTGCATTAAGCTGAGATAAGGCTGTTTACGGATTTTTTTCATTTTTCTGCTGTCCCATAACATAAACCTCACAAATGAAGTTAACATCTTAAAAGATTTAGTTCTGTACACTCACTGTTTGATTTTGCAATGATTTCACTGTTTGGATGTGTTTTTCTATTGGTGTCTGTTTGTGTGCGCATTCAGCTGAGATAAGGCTGTTTCCGGATTTTTTTCATTTTTCTGCTGTCCCATAACATAAACCTCACAAATGAAGTTAACATCTTAAAAGATTTAGTTCTGCACCCTCAGTGTTTGATTTTGCAATGATTTCACTGTTGGGATGTGTTTTTCTACAAGTGTCTGTTTGTGTGCGCATTCAGCTGAGATAAGGCTGTTTACGGATTTTTTTAATTTTTCTGCTGTCCCATAACATAAACCTCACAAATGAAGTTAACATCTTAAAAGATTTAGTTCTGTACACTCACTGTTTGATTTTGCATTGATTTCACTGTTTGGATGTGTTTTTCTATTGGTGTCTGTTTGTGTGCGTATACAGCTGAGATAAGGCTGTTTTCGGATTTATTTCATTTTTCTACTTTCCCATAACATAAACCTCACAAATGAAGTTAACATCTTAAAATATTTAGTTCTGTACACTCACTGTTTGATTTTGCATTGATTTCACTGTTTGGATGTGTTTTTCTATTGGTGTCTGTTTGTGTGCGCATACAGCTGAGATAAGGCTGTTATCGGATTTTTTTCATTTTTCTACTTTCCCATAATATAAACCTAACAAATGAACTTAACATCTTATAAGATATACTTCTTTACCCTCAGTGTTTAATTATGCAAATATTTCACTGTTGGGATGTGTTTTTCTACAAGTGTCTGTTTGTGTGCGCATTCAGCTGAGATAAGGCTGTTTCCGGATTTTTTTAATTTTTCTGCTGTCCCATAACATAAACCTCACAAATGAAGTTAACATCTTAAAATATTTAGTTCTGTACACTCACTGTTTGATTTTGCAATGATTTCACTGTTTGGATGTGTTTTTCTACAAGTGTCTGTTTGTGTTCGCATACAGCTGAGATAAGGCTGTTTTCTGATTTTTTTTCATTTTCTACTGTCCCATAACATAAACCTCACAAATAAAGTTAACATCTTATAAGATATACTAATGTACCCTCGTCGTTCCGCTCGTCTTGGGACCCCAAACGACATATGAAATATTCACACTCCTGCGACTTGTAGTTCCTCTTTCACTCTGGCCAAAAGGGTCTAACCCTGGATTTCCACTGGACGCGGAACGGCCGCGGAACGGTAGCCGTTGCTAATTGCTTCCATTCTAATCAATGTGAGCATTCCCACCGGCCGCACTGCGGCCCGGATCAGCAGCGGCCCAGAATTGGCTCGCCGCGCCGCAGCGCTATCGATAGGAATCAGTTCTATTTTTTCCGTTGCCGCTGCTGAACCTCGTAAATTTCAACGAAGCAGATCGCACAAGACAGGAAGTCCGACACAGTATCAAAGTAAAACACTTCCGCCCCCCTTTCAAAATAAAACACAATACGCAGGTCACAACTTCACCTCAACGTTACGGTGCTCCCAGGTCAACAGTCATTTGATCCGAGGGTCTCGGAGACAATGGACAACGAGAGACTGATTATGGAAGTGGAGAAATGAAAGAAGCTGTGTTGTTGTTGTTGTTTCCTTTATACACACAGTCTATCGCGGGATCTCGCGTCCGTTCGAGATTATCGCGCGATCTTCCGTGAATACCGCTGGCTCCCAAGGCTCCGCGCCGCTGCCGTAACGCGCCCGGTGGGGATTGACGTTTGGGAGAGGACAAAGCAGAACCGCGCCGCGGCCGTTCCGCGGCCGTTCCGCGTCTAGTGGAAATCCAGGGTAAGACTGTATAGAGTCTGACATGACCTGATTTTCAGTTTTTGGATACAGGACTTTGGGCTTTTTTCCCCCGGCCAAAAAAAACTGCCAAAAACACAGTCTGTAAAATTCAAACGTAAGAAAGGTGGGAAACTGTCTTTTCTTCAATAATTCCTAAAGGCAATGAGCCCGGAGGCTGATTTCTCCATATGTGTATCAGGGACTCCTGGCTGATCCAGGGTGCCGAGTTTCAGACCTGTGCAACCTTTGGAAAGGTCAAAGGTCAGCCGCTCTGGTGTGTTTTTTGTAATAATTCCTAAAGGCATTGAGCCAGGAGTCTGATTTTTCCGTATGTGTATCAGGGATTTAGGCTTATCCCGGGTGCAGAGTTTCAGACCTGTGCAACCTTCGGAAAGGTCAATGGTCAGCCGTTCGGGTGTGTTTTTTGTAATAATTCCTAAAGGCATTCAGCCAGTGGTCTGATTTTTCCGTATCTGTATCAGGGACTAAGGCTTATCCAGGGTGCCAAGTTTCAGACCCGTGCAACCTTTGGAAAGGTCAAAGGTCAGCCGTTCGGGTGTGTTTTTTGTAATAATTCCTAAAGGCATTGAGCCAGGAGTCTGATTTTTCCGTATGTGTATCAGGGATTTAGTCTTATCCCGGTAGCCGAGTTTCAGACCTGTGCAACCTTCGGAAAGGTCAATGGTCAGCCGTTCGGGTGTGTTTTTTGTAATAATTCCTAAAGGCATTGAGTCAGGAGTCTGATCTTTCCGTATGTGTATCAGGGATTTAGGCTTATCCAGGGTGCCAAGTTTCAGACCCGTGCAACCTTTGGAAAGGTCAAAGGTCAGCCGTTCGGGTGTGTTTTTTGTAATAATTCCTAAAGGCCTTAAGCCAGGAGTCTGATTTTTCCGTATGTGTATCAGGGACTAAAGCTTATCCCGGTTGCCGAGTTTCAGACCTGTGCAACCCTCGGAAAGGTCAATGGTCAGCCGTTCGGGTGTTTTTTTTGTAATAATTCCTAAAGGCATTGAGCCAGGAGTCTGATTTTTCCGTATGTGCATCAGGGACTAAGGCTAAGAGAGGAACCTCTTTTGAGCTTTTCTTAATCGTGCATTAATATTTGTAGTATCTCCTAATAAGCAGGTTTGAGGATCTAATGGGAGATGTAGTCCTAGGAGTTTTGTCATAATGCCAGAGAAATCATGCCAGAATGTGTTAAGTTTTGTGCATAACCAAGTGCAGTGTAGGAATGAACCCTCTTCTATACTACATCTAAAGCACAGGTTGGATATCTCAGGTTTATATTTATGTAATTTCTGTGGCGTAAGATAGGTTTGATGAAGAAAGTTATAATAAGTCAGCCTGTATCTAGAAGTAAGAGTGGCAGTTAGACTTTTTTGACACAATTCAGCCCAGAGCTCTGTACCCATTGTCACACCCAAGTCAGACTCCCATTTCTCCCTTGATTTATGTAAACCTGGTTTTGGAGCATCATCCATCAAGAGGGAGTAGACTTTTGCAATAAGACGGGGTGCGTTACCCTCCTGAAGCAGTTTTTCCAGATCGCTGAGCATGGGTAAAGTCATTTCAGATCCCAAAACAGATTTAAGAAATGATCTTAACTGTAAATAACAAAAAAAGTTTCTACTGGACAGATCATATTTCCTCCTTAGGTCCTCAAAAGACATCAGGCATCCATCCTTATAACAGTCCTCCAAATGATGAATCCCTTTCTGGTGCCACGTTTCCAGGATCTTATTATCCACTGACATAGGTATGAGTTCGTTCTGTTTCAATGGTGTCCTGGGTGAAAATATATTTTTTAGTCCAGTATTTTTCCGGACTTCATGCCATGTTTTGATGATATGGGTCAAAACAGGGTTGTCAGTTCTTCTGGAGATGGTTGTAGGTGTCCATTTATAGCTGAAGTCTGCAGGAACCTTTTCTTTAACAGCATACATTCCAATTGAAACCCAAGGTGGGACATTTTCCCTTTCAAATAAAAAAGAAACAAGTCGCATCTGGGCAGCCAAATAATGCTTTTCAAGGTTAGGCAGTCGAAGACCCCCCAGTTTATAATCCCATGTAAGTTTTTCCATTGAAACCCTTGGAGTCTTACCATTCCATATGAATTGTCTAATATGTTTATTCAGGTTTTTAAAAAAGCTGGATGGCACTGGGATTGGTAAGGACTGAAAGAGGTACTGCAGCCTTGGTAATATATTCATTTTAATGCAATTTATTCGGCCGATCAAAGTGATAGGTAAGCTCATCCATTTCTGTAAATCCTCTATTATTCGACCAACTACTCAACTACTCACCAGTAGTTGAGTTTGTACACATTTTTAAGGTTGTTATCCACCATAATTCCAAGGTATCTTATCCCGCTTGGAGACCATTTAAATGGACCTCTTTGCTGATGTTCAGTGTAGTCAAAATTTGAAAGTGGAAGAATTTCACATTTATCGTAATTTACCTTATATCCAGAGACATATCCAAATGCATGCAAAACGGTTTTCAATTTAGCAAGGGAATCAGATGGTTTTGTTAAATACAGAATTATATCATCTGCCATCAGATTGATTTTATGTATCGTCTGGTCCACTTTCACACCTTTTATCTCTGAATCGTGTCTGATTGTCTCGGCCAGAGGTTCAATAGCTATAACGAAAAGCCCAGGGGATAAGGGACACCCTTGTCTGCTCGATCTACTGAGGGGGAAGACAGTGGACATTTGTCCATTAGTAATTATTCTGGCCTGTGGATTCTTATACAGCATTCTGACCCAATTAATAAAATAGGAGCCAAATCCAAATTTAGATAGAACCTTGAATAGATAGGGCCACTCAAGCCTATCAAAGGCCTTTTCCGCGTCCAGCGTAACGGCTATACTAGGTTCAGTACTGGAGGTTGCCATATGAATAACGTTAAGTAACCTACACATGTTATTGGCAGAGGATCTCTTCTGGATAAAGCCAACCTGGTCTCGGTTTATCAAGTTTGGTAAGAATTCACTCAACCTGTTTGCTATAGCTTTAGAAAACAATTTATAATCCGCATTCAAGAGTGAAATTGGTCGGAAAGAGGAGCATTTTAAGGGGTCTTTGTTTTTTTTATGGATCACTGTAATTATAGCCATTGAAAATGAATCAGGGAGGCTTTGTGTTTTAGATGCTAGATTAATTACATCCATAAGGAGAGGTATAAGCAAATCCTTAAACTCTTTATAAAATTCGGGGGGAAACCCATCCTCCCCTGGTGATTTATTAGATTGCAGCGTTGCTAGAGCGTTTTCGATCTCTTTGGAGGTAAATGGTGAATCTAAATACCTCTGGTCGTCTTGACTCAGTTTAGGCAAATCAATATTATTTAAGAATGTATCTATTGTGGACAGATCTTCTGGTGATTCCGACTTGTATAAATTAACATAAACTTTTTAAAAGTTTCATTTATTTCTTTTGGGTTCTGTGTAATACAGCCATGTTCGTCTTCAATTTGGTTAATTGTTTTTGAACTCTCCTCTTTCTTTAATTGCCAGGATAGGACTTTATGAGCCTTCTCCCCCAGTTCGTAGTACCTTTGTTTCGTTCTCAAAATGTCTTTCTCAGCCCTATAAGTGCATAGTGTATTATACTTGAGTTTTCTTTTTACCAATAAACTGTATATCTTCTTATCCCTATGTTGCTGAAAGTCTTTTTCCAGCCCAAGAATTTCTTTTTCAAATTTTTCCACTTCTGCTACATATGATTTTTTAAGTCCTTTTGTATATGAGATTATTTGTCCTCTTAAATAAGCTTTTAATGTATCCCATAGTATGAAACTATTAGGGGAAGAAGGACAGTTTGTTTCACAGAATAGTTTGATTTGATCCCTGACAAATTTACAGAAGTCAGGGACCTGTGTATCAGGGATTTAGGCTTATCCCGGGTGCAGAGTTTCAGGCCTGTGCAACCTTCGGAAAGGTCAATGGTCAGCCGTTCCGGTGTGTTTTTTGTAATAATTCCTAAAGGCATTGAGTCAGGAGTCTGATCTTTCCGTATGTGTATCAGGGATTTAGGCTTATCCCCGGTGCAGAGTTTCAGAACTGTGCAACCTTCGGAAAGGTCAATGGTCAGCCGTTCGGATGTGTTTTTTGTAATAATTCCTAAAGGCCTTAAGCCAGGAGTCTGATTTTTCCGTATGTGTATCAGGGACTAAGGCTGATCTAGGGTGCCGCGTTTCAGACCTGTGCAACCTTCGGAAAGGTCAATGGTCAGCCGTTCGGGTGTGTTTTTTGTAATAATTCCTAAAGGCATTGAGCCAGGAGTCTGATTTTTCCGTATGTGTATCAGGGATTTAGGCTTATCCCCGGTGCAGAGTTTCAGACCTGTGCAACCTTCGGAAAGGTCAATGGTCAGCCGTTCAGGTGTGTTTTTTGTAATAATTCCTAAAGGCATTGAGCCAGGAGTCTGATTTTTCCGTATGTGTATCAGGGATTTAGGCTTATCCCGGATGCAGAGTTTCAGACCTGTGTAACCTTCGGAAAGGTCAATGGTCAGCCGTTCGGGTGTGTTTTTTGTAATAATTCCTAAAGGCATTGAGTCAGGAGTCTGTTTTCTCCGTATGTGTATCAGGGACTAAAGCTTATCCCGGTTGCCGAGTTTCAGACCTGTGCAACCTTCGGAAAGGTCAATGGTCAGCCGTTCGGGTGTGTTTTTTGTAATAATTCCTAAAGGCATTGAGCCAGGAGTCTGATTTTTCCGTATGTGTATCAGGGATTTAGGCTTATCCCGGGTGCAGAGTTTCAGGCCTGTGCAACCTTCGGAAAGGTCAATGGTCAGCCGTTCGGGTGTGTTTTTTGTAATAATTCCTAAAGGCATTGAGTCAGGAGTCTGATCTTTCCGTATGTGTATCAGGGACTAAAGATTATCCCGGTAGCCGAGTTTCAGACCTGTGCAACCTTCGGAAAGGTCAATGGTCAGCCATTCGGGTGTGTTTTTTGTAATAATTCCTAAAGGCATTGAGCCAGGAGTCTGATTTTTCCGTATGTGTATCAGGGACTAAGGCTAATCTAGGGTGCCGAGTTTCAGACCTGTGTAACCTTCGGAAAGGTCAAAGGTCAGCCGTTTAGATTCAAGATTCAAGATTCAAGATTCAAGATTCAAGATTCAAGATTTCTTCATTGTCATACTAACACACATTAGACATGAGGTCAGAACGAAAATCAGTCTCTCCAGAACCCGGTCGGCCCAGCAATAAGAAGAATAAGAAAATAAGAAATAAGAACCAACAGTTTAACTTAACAAAATATAAATTAAAAGAGATCAAAACTTTAAACCTCTGGAGGTAAGGTGCTGTGCAAAAAAGAATTTGGTGCAAGGGTGTGTACGGTACTGGGGGCATGTGCAAAGTACAGTACGTGGGGGGTGGGGGCAGCAGGGCTATGGGGTTACAGAGAGTTAAGGAGTCTGACAGCTCCAGGGAAGAAGCTGTTCCTCAGTCTCGTAGTGCTGCTCTTGATGCTCCGTAGCCTCCTGCCTGAGGGGAGGGGGGTGAACAGTGTGTGTGCCGGGTGAGTGGGATCTCTCATGATGCAGGTAGCCCTTTTCCTGCATCTGGAGGTGAAGATGTCCGTGATGGTGGGGAGGCTGCTGCCCACGGTTCTCTGTGCAGCTTTCACCACTCTGCTGCAGAGCAGCTGCCGTGCCACACAGTGATGCAGGAGCACAGGACACTCTCCACTACACATCTGTAGAAGGTGATAAGGGCTGACCTTCCTAGTCCAGCGCGTCTCAGCCTCCTGAGGAAGTAGAGGCGCTGGTGTGCCTTCCGGACCAGGCTGGAAGTGTTGCTGCTCCAGGTGAGGTCGTCCTTGAGATGCACGCCCAGGTACCTGAAGCTGGAGACCACTTCCACCGCTGTTCCTCCGATGTGCAGGGGAGAATGGGGGGGATGTCTGCTCTGATGTTTAGGTGTGTTTTTTGTAATAATTCCTAAAGGCATTAAGCCAGGAGTCTGATTTTTCCGTATGTGTATCAGGGACTAAGGCTGATCGAGGGTATTTTAATCTTTTTTCTACTGTCCTATAATATGAAGTTAACATCTTATAAGGTATATTGATGTACCCTCAGTGTTTGAATTTATAATGATTTCACTGTTTGGATGTGTTTTTCTATTTGTGTCTGTTTTTGTGCGCATTCAGACACACCCGAACGGCTGACCTTTGACCTTTCCAAAGGTTGCACGGGTCTGAAACTGTTTCTACTGTCCCATAACATAAACCTCACAAATAAAGTTAACATCTTATAAGATATAGTTATATACCTTCAGTGTTTGATTTTGCAATGATTTCACTGTTTAAATGTGTTTTTCTATTTTTGTCTGTTTTTGTGCGCATTCAGCTGGAATACGACTGTTTTCTGATTTTTTTTCATTTTTCTACTGTCCCATAACATAAACCTCACAAATAAAGTTAACATCTTATAAGATATACTAATGTACCCTCGTCGTTCCGCTCGTCTTGGGACCCCAAACGACATATGAAATATTCACACTCCTGCGACCTGTAGAAATGTAGTCCCTCCAAAACTTCCACTCTGGCCAAAGAGTCTAAGACTGTATAGAGTCTGACATGACCTGATTTTCAGTTTTTGGACACAGGACTTTGGGCTTTTTTCCCCCTGGCCAAATACTGCCAAAAACACAGTCTGTAAAATTCAAACGTAAGAAAGGTGGGAAACTGTCTTTTCTTCAATAATTCCTAAAGGCAATGAACCCGGATGCTGATTTCTCCGTATGTGTATCAGGGACTAAGGCTAATCCAGGGTGTCAAGTTTCAGACCCGTGCAACCTTTGGAAAGGTCAAAGGTCAGCCATTTGGGTGTGTTTTTTGTAATAATTCCTAAAGGCATTAAGCCAGGAGTCTGATTTTTCCGTATGTGTATCAGGGACTAAGGCTGATCGAGGGTATTTTAATCTTTTTTCTACTGTCCTATAATATGAAGTTAACATCTTATAAGGTATATTGATGTACCCTCAGTGTTTAAATTTATAGTGATTTCACTGTTTGGATGTGTTTTTCTATTTGTGTCTGTTTTTGTGCGCATTCAGAAGGAATACGGCTGTTTTCGCAATTTTTTTCATTTTTCTACTGTCCCATAACATAAACCTCACAAATAAAGTTAAAATCTTATAAGATATAGTTATATACCTTCAGTGTTTGATTTTGCAATGATTTCACTGTTTGAATGTGTTTTTCTATTTTTGTCTGTTTTTGTGCGCATTCAGCTGGAATACGACTGTTTTCTGATTTTTTTTTCATTTTTCTACTGTCCCATAACATAAACCTCACAAATAAAGTTAACATCTTATAAGATATTCTTCAGTACCCTCAGTGTTTGATTTTGCAATGATTTCACTGTTTGGATGTGTTTTTCTATTTGTGTCTGTTTTTGTGCGCATTCAGCTGGAATACGACTGTTTTCTGATTTTTTTTCATTTTCTACTGTCCCATAACATAAACCTCACAAATAAAGTTAACATCTTATAAGATATACTAATGTACCCTCGTCGTTCCGCTCGTCTTGGGACCCCAAACGACATATGAAATATTCACACTCCTGCGACCTGTAGAAATGTAGTTCCTCCAAAACTTCCACTCTGGCCAAAGAGTCTAAGACAGTATAGAGTCTGACATGACCTGATTTTCAGTTTTTGGACACAGAACTTTGGGCTTTTTCCCCCTGGCCAAAAAAAACTGCCAAAAAACACAGTCTGTAAAATTCAAACGTAAGAAAGGTGGGAAACTGTCTTTTCTTCAATAATTTCTAAAGGCAATGAGCCCGGATGCTGATTTCTCCGTATGTGTATCAGGGACTCCTGGCTGATCCAGGGTGCCGAGTTTCAGACCCGTGCAACCTTTGGAAAGGTCAAAGGTCAGCCGTTCGGATGTGTTTTTTGTAATAATTCCTAAAGGCATTGAGTCAGGAGTCTGATTTTTCTGTATGTGTATCAGGGACTGAGGCTAATCCAGGGTGCCGAGTTTCAGACCCGTGCAACCTTTGGAAAGGTCAAAGGTCAGCCGTTCGGGTGTGTTTTTTGTAATAATTCCTAAAGGCATTAAGCCAGGAGTCTGATTTTTCCGTATGTGTATCAGGGACTAAGGCTAATCCAGGGTGTCGAGTTTCAGACCCGTGCAACTTTTGGAAAGGTCAAAGGTCAGCCGTTCGGGTGTGTTTTTTGTAATAATTCCTAAAGGCATTGAGCCAGGAGTATGATTTTTCCGTGTGTGTATCAGGGACTAAGGCTGATCTAGGATGCCGAGTTTCAGACCTGTGCAACCATCGGAAAGGTCAAAGGTCAGCCGTTCGGGTGTGTTTTTTGTAATAATTCCTAAAGGCATTAAGCCAGGAGTCTGATTTTTCCGTATGTGTATCAGGGACTAAGGCTGATCGAGGGTATTTTAATCTTTTTTCTACTGTCCTATAATATGAAGTTAACATCTTATAAGGTATATTGATGTACCCTCAGTGTTTAAATTTATATTGATTTCACTGTTTGGATGTGTTTTTCTATTTGTCTCTGTTTTTGTGTGCATTCAGCAGGGATACGGCTGTTTTCTGATTTTATTCATTTTTTTATTGTCCCATAACATAAACCTCACAAATAAAGTTAACATCTCATAAGATATAGTTATATACCTTCAGTGTTTGATTTTGCAATGATTTCACTGTTTGAATGTGTTTTTCTATTTTTGTCTGTTTTTGTGCGCATTCAGCTGGAATACGACTGTTTTCTGATTTTTTTTCATTTTCTACTGTCCCATAACATAAACCTCACAAATAAAGTTAACATCTTATAAGATATACTAATGTACCCTCGTCGTTCCGCTCGTCTTGGGACCCCAAACGACATATGAAATATTCACACTCCTGCGACCTGTAGAAATGTAGTTCCTCCAAAACTTCCACTCTGGCCAAAGAGTCTAAGACTGTATAGAGTCTGACATGACCTGATTTTCAGTTTTTGGACACAGGACTTTGGGCTTTTTTCCCCCTGGCCAAAAAAAACAGCCAAAAACACAGTCTGTAAAATTCAAACGTAAGAAAGGTGGGAAACTGTCTTTTCTTCAATAATTCCTAAAGGCAATGAGCCCGGATGCTGATTTCTCCGTATGTGTATCAGGGACTCCTGGCTGATCCAGGGTGCTGAGTTTCAGATCTGTGCAACCTTTGGAAAGGTCAAAGGTCAGCCACTGTGGTGTATTTTTTGTAATAATTCCTAAAGGCATTGAGTCAGGAGTCTGATTTTTCCGTATGTGTATCAGGGACTAAAGCTTATCCCGGTTGCCGAGTTTCAGACCTGTGCAACTTTCGGAAAAGGTCAATGGTCAGCCGTTCGGGTGTGTTTTTTGTAATAATTCCTAAAGGCATTGAGCCAGGAGTCTGATTTTTCCGTGTGTGTATCAGGGACTAAGGCTGATCTAGGGTGCAGAGTTTCAGACCTGTGCAACCTTCGGAAAGGTCAAAGGTCAGCCGTTCGGGTGTGTTTTTTGTAATAATTCCTAAAGGCATTAAGCCAGAAGTCTGATTTTTCCGTATGTGTATCTAGGGTGCCGAGTTTAAGACCCGTGCAACCTTTGGAAAGGTCAAAGGTCAGCCATTTGGGTGTGTTTTTTGGAATAATTCCTAAAGGCATTAAGCCAGGAGTCTGATTTTTCCGTATGTGTATCAGGGACTAAGGCTGATCGATGGTATTTTAATCTTTTTTCTACTGTCCTATAATATGAAGTTAACATCTTATAAGGTATATTGATGTACCCTCAGTGTTTAAATTTATAATGATTTCACTGTTTGGATGTGTTTTTCTATTTGTGTCTGTTTTTGTGCGCATTCAGAAGGAATACGGCTGTTTTCGCAATTTTTTTCATTTTTCTACTGTCCCATAACATAAACCTCACAAATAAAGTTAAAATCTTATAAGATATAGTTATATACCTTCAGTGTTTGATTTTGCAATGATTTCACTGTTTGAATGTGTTTTTCTATTTTTGTCTGTTTTTGTGCGCATTCAGCTGGAATACGACTGTTTTCTGATTTTTTTTCATTTTTCTACTGTCCCATAACATAAACCTCAGAAATAAAGTTAACATCTTATAAGATATTGTTATATACCTTCAGTGTTTGATTTTGCAATGATTTCACTGTTTGAATGTGTTTTTCTATTTCTGTCTGTTTTTGTGCGCATTCAGCTGGAATACGACTGTTTTCTGATTTTTTTTCATTTTTCTACTGTCCCATAACATAAACCTCACAAATAAAGTTAACATCTTATAAGATATACTAAGTACCCTCGTCGTTCCGCTCGTCTTTTGACCCCAAACGACATATGAAATATTCACACTCCTGCGACCTGTAGAAATGTAGTTCCTCCAAAACTTCCACTCTGGCCAAAGAGTCTAAGACTGTATAGAGTCTTCAGTTTTTGGACACAGGACTGTGGGCTTTTTTCCCCCTGGCCAAAAAAAACTGCCAAAAACACAGTCTGTAAAATTCAAATGTAAGAAAGGTGGGAAACTGTCTTTTCTTCAATAATTCCTAAAGGCAATGAGCCCGGATGCTGATTTCTCCGTATGTGTATCAGGGACTCCTGGCTGATCCAGGGTGCCGAGTTTCAGACCCGTGCAACCTTTGGAAAGGTCAAAGGTCAGCCGCTGTGGTGTGTTTTTTGTAATAATTCCTAAAGGCATTGAGTCAGGAGTCTGATTTTTCCGTATGTGTATCAGGGACTAAAGCTTATCCCGGTTGCCGAGTTTCAGACCTGTGCAACCTTTGGAAAGGTCAAAGGTCAGCCGTTCGGGTGTGTTTTTTGTAATAATTCCTAAAGGCATTAAGCCAGGAGTCTGATTTTTCCGTATGTGTATCAGGGACTAAGGCTGATCGAGGGTATTTTAATCTTTTTTCTACTGTCCTATAATATGAAGTTAACATCTTATAAGGTATATTGATGTACCCTCAGTGTTTGAATTTATAATGATTTTACTGTTTGGATGTGTTTTTCTATTTGTGTCTGTTTTTGTGCGCATTCAGCAGGGATACGGCTGTTTTCACAATTTTTTTCATTTTTCTACTGTCCCATAACATAAACCTCACAAATAAAGTTAAAATCTTATAAGATATAGTTATATACCTTCAGTGTTTGATTTTGCAATCATTTCACTGTTTGGATGTGTTTTTCTATTTGTCTCTGTTTTTGTGTGCATTCAGCAGGGATACGGCTGTTTTCTGATTTTTTTTCATTTTTCTACTGTCCCATAACATAAACCTCACAAATAAATGTAACATCTTATAAGATATAGTTATATACCATCAGTGTTTGATTTTGCAATGATTTCACTGTTTGAATGTGTTTTTCTATTTTTGTCTGTTTTTGTGTGCAGTAAGCTGGAATACGACTGTTTTCTGATTTTTTTTTCATTTTTCTACTGTCCCATAACATAAACCTCACAAATAAAGTTAACATCTTATAAGATATACTAATGTACCCTCGTCGTTCCGCTCGTCTTGGGACCCCAAACGACATATGAAATATTCACACTCCTGCGACCTGTAGAAATGTAGTTCCTCCAAAACTTCCACTCTGGCCAAAGAGTCTAAGACTGTATAGAGTCTGACATGACCTGATTTTCAGTTTTTGGACACAGGACTTTGGGCTTTTTTCCCCCTGGCCAAAAAAAACAGCCAAAAACACAGTCTGTAAAATTCAAATGTAAGAAAGGTGGGAAACTGTCTTTTCTTCAATAATTCCTAAAGGCAATGAGCCCGGATGCTGATTTCTCCGTATGTGTATCAGGGACTCCTGGCTGATCCAGGGTGCTGAGTTTCAGATCTGTGCAACCTTTGGAAAGGTCAAAGGTCAGCCACTGTGGTGTATTTTTTGTAATAATTCCTAAAGGCATTGAGTCAGGAGTCTGATTTTTCCGTATGTGTATCAGGGACTAAAGCTTATCCCGGTTGCCGAGTTTCAGACCTGTGCAACTTTCGGAAAAGGTCAATGGTCAGCCGTTCGGGTGTGTTTTTTGTAATAATTCCTAAAGGCATTGAGCCAGGAGTCTGATTTTTCCGTGTGTGTATCAGGGACTAAGGCTGATCTAGGGTGCAGAGTTTCAGACCTGTGCAACCTTCGGAAAGGTCAAAGGTCAGCCGTTCGGGTGTGTTTTTTGTAATAATTCCTAAAGGCATTAAGCCAGAAGTCTGATTTTTCCGTATGTGTATCTAGGGTGCCGATTTTAAGACCCGTGCAACCTTTGGAAAGGTCAAAGGTCAGCCATTTGGGTGTGTTTTTTGGAATAATTCCTAAAGGCATTAAGCCAGGAGTCTGATTTTTCCGTATGTGTATCAGGGACTAAGGCTGATCGAGGGTATTTTAATCTTTTTTCTACTGTCCTATAATATGAAGTTAACATCTTATAAGGTATATTGATGTACCCTCAGTGTTTAAATTTATAATGATTTCACTGTTTGGATGTGTTTTTCTATTTGTGTCTGTTTTTGTGCGCATTCAGAAGGAATACGGCTGTTTTCGCAATTTTTTTCATTTTTCTACTGTCCCATAACATAAACCTCACAAATAAAGTTAAAATCTTATAAGATATAGTTATATACCTTCAGTGTTTGATTTTGCAATGATTTCACTGTTTGAATGTGTTTTTCTATTTTTATCTGTTTTTGTGCGCATTCAGCTGGAATACGACTGTTTTCTGATTTTTTTTCATTTTTCTACTGTCCCATAACATAAACCTCAGAAATAAAGTTAACATCTTATAAGATATAGTTATATACCTTCAGTGTTTGATTTTGCAATGATTTCACTGTTTGAATGTGTTTTTCTATTTTTGTCTGTTTTTGTGCGCATTCAGCTGGAATACGACTGTTTTCTGATTTTTTTTCATTTTTCTACTGTCCCATAACATAAACCTCACAAATAAAGTTAACATCTCATAAGATATAGTTATATACCTTCAGTGTTTGATTTTGCAATGATTTCACTGTTTGAATGTGTTTTTCTATTTTTGTCTGTTTTTGTGCGCATTCAGCTGGAATACGACTGTTTTCTGATTTTTTTTCATTTTTCTACTGTCCCATAACATAAACCTCACAAATAAAGTTAACATCTTATAAGATATACTAAGTACCCTCGTCGTTCCGCTCGTCTTTTGACCCCAAACGACATATGAAATATTCACACTCCTGCGACCTGTAGAAATGTAGTTCCTCCAAAACTTCCACTCCGGCCAAAGAGTCTAAGACTGTATAGAGTCTTCAGTTTTTGGACACAGGACTGTGGGCTTTTTTCCCCCTGGCCAAAAAAAACTGCCAAAAACACAGTCTGTAAAATTCAAATGTAAGAAAGGTGGGAAACTGTCTTTTCTTCAATAATTCCTAAAGGCAATGAGCCCGGATGCTGATTTCTCCGTATGTGTATCAGGGACTAAAGCTTATCCAGGTTGCCGAGTTTCAGACCTGTGCAACTTTCGGAAAAGGTCAATGGTTAGCCGTTCGGGTGTGTTTTTTGTAATAATTCCTAAAGGCATTAAGCCAGGAGTCTGATTTTTCTGTATGTGTATCAGGGACTAAGGCTAATCCAGGGTGCCGAGTTTCAGACCCGTGCAACCTTTGGAAAGGTCAAAGGTCAGCCGTTCGGGTGTGTTTTTTGTAATAATTCCTAAAGGCATTAAGCCAGGAGTCTGGCCAAAGAGTCTAAGACTGTATAGAGTCTGACATGACCTGATTTTC
The DNA here is from genome assembly GCF_958295425.1 of Solea solea. Taxonomy (NCBI): domain Eukaryota; kingdom Metazoa; phylum Chordata; class Actinopteri; order Pleuronectiformes; family Soleidae; genus Solea; species Solea solea. The sequence continues at coordinate 531,490 of NC_081140.1, read as the reverse complement.
AGTTTTGGACACAGGACTTTGGGCTTTTTTCCCCCTGGCCAAAAAAAACTGCCAAAAACACAGTCTGTAAAATTCAAATGTAAGAAAGGTGGGAAACTGTCTTTTCTTCAATAATTCCTAAAGGCAATGAGCCCGGATGCTGATTTCTCCGTATGTGTATCAGGGACTCCTGGCTGATCCAGGGTGCTGAGTTTCAGATCTGTGCAACCTTTGGAAAGGTCAAAGGTCAGCCACTGTGGTGTATTTTTTGTAATAATTCCTAAAGGCATTGAGTCAGGAGTCTGATTTTTCCGTATGTGTATCAGGGACTAAAGCTTATCCCGGTTGCCGAGTTTCAGACCTGTGCAACTTTCAAAAAAGGTCAATGGTTAGCCGTTCGGGTGTGTTTTTTGTAATAATTCCTAAAGGCATTGAGCCAGGAGTCTGATTTTTCCGTGTGTGTATAGGGACTAAGGCTGATCCAGGGTGCCGAGTTTCAGACCTGTGCAACCTTCGGAAAGGTCAATGGTCAGCCGTTCGGGTGTGTTTTTTGTAATAATTCCTAAAGGCATTAAGCCAGGAGTCTGATTTTTCCGTATGTGTATCAGGGACTAAGGCTGATCGAGGGTATTTTAATCTTTTTTCTACTGTCCTATAATATGAAGTTAACATCTTATAAGGTATATTGATGTACCCTCAGTGTTTAAATTTATATTGATTTCACTGTTTGGATGTGTTTTTCTATTTGTGTCTGTTTTTGTGCGCATTCAGCAGGGATATGGCTGTTTTCCCAATTTTTTTCATTTTTCTACTCTCCCATAACATAAACCTCACAAATAAAGTTAAAATCTTATAAGATATAGTTATATACCTTCAGTGTTTGATTTTGCAATGATTTCACTGTTTGGATGTGTTTTTCTATTTGTCTCTGTTTTTGTGTGCATTCAGCAGGGATACGGCTGTTTTCTGATTTTATTCATTTTTTTATTGTCCCATAACATAAACCTCACAAATAAAGTTAACATCTCATAAGATATAGTTATATACCTTCAGTGTTTGATTTTGCAATGATTTCACTGTTTGAATGTGTTTTTCTATTTTTGTCTGTTTTTGTGCGCATTCAGCTGGAATACGACTGTTTTCTGATTTTTTTTCATTTTTCTACTGTCCCATAACATAAACCTCACAAATAAAGTTAACATCTTATAAGATATACTAATGTACCCTCGTCGTTCCGCTCGTCTTGGGACCCCAAACGACATATGAAATATTCACACTCCTGCGACCTGTAGAAATGTAGTTCCTCCAAAACTTCCACTCTGGCCAAAGAGTCTAAGACTGTATAGAGTCTTCAGTTTTTGGACACAGGACTGTGGGCTTTTTTCCCCCTGGCCAAAAAAAACTGCCAAAAACACAGTCTGTAAAATTGAAATGTAAGAAAGGTGGGAAACTGTCTTTTCTTCAATAATTCCTAAAGGCAATGAGCCCGGATGCTGATTTCTCCGTATGTGTATCAGGGACTCCTGGCTGATCCAGGGTGCCGAGTTTCAGACCCGTGCGACCTTTGGAAAGGTCAAAGGTCAGCTGCTGTGGTGTGTTTTTTGTAATAATTCCTAAAGGCATTGAGTCAGGAGTCTGATTTTTCCGTATGTGTATCAGGGACTAAAGCTTATCCCGGTTGCCGAGTTTCAGACCTGTGCAACTTTCGGAAAAGGTCAATGGTCAGCCGTTCGGGTGTGTTTTTTGTAATAATTCCTAAAGGCATTAAGCCAGGAGTCTGATTTTTCCGTATGTGTATCAGGGACTAAGGCTAATCCAGGGTGCCGAGTTTCAGACCCGTGCAAGCTTTGGAAAGGTCAAAGGTCAGCCGTTCGGGTGTGTTTTTTGTAATAATTCCTAAAGGCATTGAGCCAGGTGTCTGATTTTTCCGTGTGTGTATCAGGGACTAAGGCTGATCCAGGGTGCCGAGTTTCAGACCTGTGCAACCTTCGGAAAGGTCAATGGTCAGCCGTTCGGGTGTGTTTTTTGTAATAATTCCTAAAGGCATTGAGCCAGGAGTCTGATTTTTCCGTATGTGTATCAGGGACTAAGGCTAATCTAGGGTGCCGAGTTTCAGACCTGTGTAACCTTCGGAAAGGTCAAAGGTCAGCCGTTTAGGTGTGTTTTTTGTAATAATTCCTAAAGGCATTAAGCCAGGAGTCTGATTTTTCCGTATGTGTATCAGGGACTAAGGCTGATCGAGGGTATTTTAATCTTTTTTCTACTGTCCTATAATATGAAGTTAACATCTTATAAGGTATATTGATGTACCCTCAGTGTTTGAATTTATAATGATTTTACTGTTTGGATGTGTTTTTCTATTTATGTCTGTTTTTGTGCGCATTCAGCAGGGATACGGCTGTTTTCGCAATTTTTTTCATTTTTCTACTGTCCCATAACATAAACCTCACAAATAAAGTTAAAATCTTATAAGATATAGTTATATACCTTCAGTGTTTGATTTTGCAATGATTTCACTGTTTGGATGTGTTTTTCTATTTGTGTCTGTTTTTGTGTGCAGTAAGCTGGAATACGACTGTTTTCTGATTTTTTTTCATTTTCTACTGTCCCATAACATAAACCTCACAAATAAAGTTAACATCTTATAAGATATACTAATGTACCCTCGTCGTTCCGCTCGTCTTGGGACCCCAAACGACATATGAAATATTCACACTCCTGCGACCTGTAGAAATGTAGTTCCTCCAAAACTTCCACTCTGGCCAAAGAGTCTAAGACTGTATAGAGTCTGACATGACCTGATTTTCAGTTTTTGGACACAGGACTTTGGGCTTTTTTCCCCCTGGCCAAAAAAAACAGCCAAAAACACAGTCTGTAAAATTCAAACGTAAGAAAGGTGGGAAACTGTCTTTTCTTCAATAATTCCTAAAGGCAATGAGCCCGGATGCTGATTTCTCCGTATGTGTATCAGGGACTCCTGGCTGATCCAGGGTGCTGAGTTTCAGACCCGTGCAACCTTTGGAAAGGTCAGCCGCTGTGGTGTGTTTTTTGTAATAATTCCTAAAGGCATTGAGTCAGGAGTCTGATTTTTCCGTATGTGTATCAGGGACTAAAGCTTATCCCGGTTGCCGAGTTTCAGACCTGTGCAACTTTCGGAAAAGGTCAATGGTCAGCCGTTCGGGTGTGTTTTTTGTAATAATTCCTAAAGGCATTGAGCCAGGAGTCTGATTTTTCCGTGTGTGTATCAGGGACTAAGGCTGATCTAGGGTGCAGAGTTTCAGACCTGTGCAACCTTCGGAAAGGTCAAAGGTCAGCCGTTCGGGTGTGTTTTTTGTAATAATTCCTAAAGACATTAAGCCAGAAGTCTGATTTTTCCGTATGTGTATCTAGGGTGCCGAGTTTAAGACCCGTGCAACCTTTGGAAAGGTCAAAGGTCAGCCATTTGGGTGTGTTTTTTGGAATAATTCCTAAAGGCATTAAGCCAGGAGTCTGATTTTTCCGTATGTGTATCAGGGACTAAGGCTGATCGAGGGTATTTTAATCTTTTTTCTACTGTCCTATAATATGAAGTTAACATCTTATAAGGTATATTGATGTACCCTCAGTGTTTAAATTTATAATGATTTCACTGTTTGGATGTGTTTTTCTATTTGTGTCTGTTTTTGTGCGCATTCAGAAGGAATACGGCTGTTTTCGCAATTTTTTTCATTTTTCTACTGTCCCATAACATAAACCTCACAAATAAAGTTAAAATCTTATAAGATATAGTTATATACCTTCAGTGTTTGATTTTGCAATGATTTCACTGTTGGGATGTGTTTTTCTATTGGTGTCTGTTTGTGTGCGCATCCAGCCGAGATAAGGCTGTTTCGGATTTTTTTCTACTGTCCACAGTACTGTGCAAAGGTTTTAGGCAGTTGTGAAAAAAATGAATCAATCATCAATCAACAAAATGCAGTGAATAAACAAAAGAGAAATCTAAATCACCCTTTGTGAGGTTTATGTTATGGGACAGTAGAAAAATGAAAAAAATCAGAAAACAGCCGTATCCCTGCTGAATGCGCACAAAAACAGAGACAAATAGAAAAACACATCCAAACAGTGAAATCATTGCAAAATCAAACACTGAAGGTATATAACTATATCTTATGAGATGTTAACTTTATTTGTGAGGTTTATGTTATGGGACAGTAGAAAAATGAAAAAAATTGCGAAAACAGCCGTATCCATGCTGAATGCGCACAAAAACAGAGACAAATAGAAAAACACATCCAAACAGTGAAATCATTGCAAAATCAAACACTGAGGGTACATCAATATACCTTATAAGATGTTAACTTCATATTATAGGACGGTAGAAAAAAGATTAAAATACCCTCGATCAGCCTTAGTCCCTGATACACATACGGAAAAATCAGACTCCTGGCTTAATGCCTTTAGGAATTATTACAAAAAACACACCACAGCGGCTGACCTTTCCAAAGGTTGCACGGGTCTGAAACTCAGCACCCTGGATCAGCCAGGAGTCCCTGATACACATACGGAGAAATCAGCATCCGGGCTCATTGCCTTTAGGAATAATTGAAGAAAAGACAGTTTCCCACATTTCTTACATTTGAATTTTACAGACTGTGTTTTTGGCAGTTTTTTTTGGCCAGGGGGAAAAAAGCCCACAGTCCTGTGTCCAAAAACTGAAGACTCTATACAGTCTTAGACTCTTTGGCCAGAGTGGAAGTTTTGGAGGAACTACATTTCTACAGGTCGCAGGAGTGTGAATATTTCATATGTCGTTTGGGGTCCCAAGACGAGCGGAACGACGAGGGTACATTAGTATATCTTATAAGATGTTAACTTTATTTGTGAGGTTTATGTTATGGGACAGTAGAAAATGAAAAAAAATCAGAAAACAGTCGTATTCCAGCTGAATGCTCACAAAAACAGACAAAAATAGAAAAACACATCCAAACAGTGAAATCATTGCAAAATCAAACACTGAAGGTATATAACTATATCTTATGAGATGTTAACTTTATTTGTGAGGTTTATGTTATGGGACAATAAAAAAATGAATAAAATCAGAAAACAGCCGTATCCCTGCTGAATGCACACAAAAACAGAGACAAATAGAAAAACACATCCAAACAGTGAAATCATTATAAATTCAAACACTGAGGGTACATCAATATACCTTATAAGATGTTAACTTCATATTATAGGACAGTAGAAAAAAGATTAAAATACCCTCGATCAGCCTTAGTCCTTGATACACATACGGAAAAATCAGACTCCTGGCTTAATGCCTTTAGGAATTATTACAAAAAACAAACCTAAACGGCTGACCTTTGACCTTTCCGAAGGTTACACAGGTCTGAAACTCGGCACCCTAGATTAGCCTTAGTCCCTGATACACATACGGAAAAATCAGACTCCTGGCTCGATGCCTTTATGAATTATTACAAAAAACACACCCGAACGGCTGACCATTGACCTTTCCGAAGGTTGCACAGGTCTGAAACTCGGCACCCTGGATCAGCCTTAGTCCCTATACACACACGGAAAAATCGCACTCCTGGCTCAATGCCTTTAGGAATTATTACAAAAAACACACCACAGCGGCTGACCTTTGACCTTTCCAAAGGTTGCACGGGTCTGAAACTCGGCACCCTGGATCAGCCAGGAGTCCCTGATACACATACGGAGAAATCAGCATCCGGGCTCATTGCCTTTAGGAATTATTGAAGAAAAGACAGTTTCCCACCTTTCTTACGTTTGAATTTTACAGACTGTGTTTTTGGCAGTTTTTTTTGGCCAGGGGGAAAAAAGCCCAAAGTCCTGTGTCCAAAAACTGAAAATCAGGTCATGTCAGACTCTATACAGTCTTAGACTCTTTGGCCAGACTCCTGGCTTAATGCCTTTAGGAATTATTACAAAAAACACACCCGAACGGCTGACCTTTGACCTTTCCAAAGGTTGCACGGGTCTGAAACTCGGCACCCTGGATTAGCCTTAGTCCCTGATACACATACAGAAAAATCAGACTCATGGCTTAATGCCTTTAGGAATTATTACAAAAAACACACCCGAACGGCTAACCATTGACCTTTTCCGAAAGTTGCACAGGTCTGAAACTCGGCAACCGGGATAAGCTTTAGTCCCTGATACACATACGGAAAAATCAGACTCCTGACTCAATGCCTTTAGGAATTATTACAAAAAATACACCACAGTGGCTGACCTTTGACCTTTCCAAAGGTTGCACAGATCTGAAACTCAGCACCCATAACAGGTTTATGTTATGGGACAGTAGAAAAATGAAAAAAAATCAGAAAACAGTCGTATTCCAGCTGAATGCGCACAAAAACAGACAAAAATAGAAAAACACATTCAAACAGTGAAATCATTGCAAAATCAAACACTGAAGGTATATAACTATATCTTATGAGATGTTAACTTTATTTGTGAGGTTTATGTTATGGGACAGTAGAAAAATGAAAAAAAATCAGAAAACAGTCGTATTCCAGCTGAATGCGCACAAAAACAGACAAAAATAGAAAAACACATTCAAACAGTGAAATCATTGCAAAATCAAACACTGAAGGTATATAACTATATCTTATAAGATGTTAACTTTATTTCTGAGGTTTATGTTATGGGACAGTAGAAAAATGAAAAAAAATCAGAAAACAGTCGTATTCCAGCTGAATGCGCACAAAAACAGATAAAAATAGAAAAACACATTCAAACAGTGAAATCATTGCAAAATCAAACACTGAAGGTATATAACTATATCTTATAAGATTTTAACTTTATTTGTGAGGTTTATGTTATGGGACAGTAGAAAAATGAAAAAAATTGCGATAACAGCCGTATTCCTTCTGAATGCGCACAAAAACAGACACAAATAGAAAAACACATCCAAACAGTGAAATCATTATAAATTTAAACACTGAGGGTACATCAATATACCTTATAAGATGTTAACTTCATATTATAGGACAGTAGAAAAAAGATTAAAATACCCTCTATCAGCCTTAGTCCCTGATACACATACGGAAAAATCAGACTCCTGGCTTAATGCCTTTAGGAATTATTACAAAAAACACACCCAAATGGCTGACCTTTGACCTTTCCAAAGGTTGCACGGGTCTTAAACTCGGCACCCTAGATACACATACGGAAAAATCAGACTTCTGGCTTAATGCCTTTAGGAATTATTACAAAAAACACACCCGAACGGCTGACCTTTGACCTTTCCGAAGGTTGCACAGGTCTGAAACTCGGCACCCTAGATCAGCCTTAGTCCCTGATACACATACGGAAAAATCAGACTCCTGGCTCAATGCCTTTAGGAATTATTACAAAAAACACACCACAGCGGCTGACCTTTGACCTTTCCAAAGGTTGCACGGGTCTGAAACTCGACACCCTGGATTAGCCTTAGTCCCTGATACACATACGGAGAAATCAGCATCCGGGTTCATTGCCTTTAGGAATTATTGAAGAAAAGACAGTTTCCCACCTTTCTTACGTTTGAATTTTACAGACTGTGTTTTTGGCAGTTTTTTTTGGCCAGGGGGAAAAAAGCCCAAAGTCCTGTGTCCAAAAACTGAAAATCAGGTCATGTCAGACTCTATACAGTCTTAGACTCTTTGGCCAGAGTGGAAGTTTTGGAGGAACTACATTTCTACAGGTCGCAGGAGTGTGAATATTTCATATGTCGTTTGGGGTCCCAAGACGAGCGGAACGACGAGGGTACATTAGTATATCTTATAAGATGTTAACTTTATTTGTGAGGTTTATGTTATGGGACAGTAGAAAATGAAAAAAAATCAGAAAACAGTCGTATTCCAGCTGAATGCGCACAAAAACAGACACAAATAGAAAAACACATCCAAACAGTGAAATCATTGCAAAATCAAACAGTGAGGGTACCGAAGAATATCTTATAAGATGTTAACTTTATTTGTGAGGTTTATGTTATGGGACAGTAGAAAAATGAAAAAAAAATCAGAAAACAGTCGTATTCCAGCTTACTGCACACAAAAACAGACAAAAATAGAAAAACACATTCAAACAGTGAAATCATTGCAAAATCAAACACTGAAGGTATATAACTATATCTTATAAGATGTTAAATTTATTTGTGAGGTTTATGTTATGGGACAGTAGAAAAATGAAAAAAAATCAGAAAACAGTCGTATTCCAGCTGAATGCGCACAAAAACAGACAAAAATAGAAAAACACATTTAAACAGTGAAATCATTGCAAAATCAAACACTGAAGGTATATAACTATATCTTATAAGATGTTAACTTTATTTGTGAGTTTTATGTTATGGGACAGTAGAAACAGTTTCAGACCCGTGCAACCTTTGGAAAGGTCAAAGGTCAGCCGTTCGGGTGTGTCTGAATGCGCACAAAAACAGACACAAATAGAAAAACACATCCAAACAGTGAAATCATTATAAATTCAAACACCGAGGGTACATCAATATACCTTATAAGATGTTAACTTCATATTATAGGACAGTAGAAAAAAGATTAAAATACCCTCGATCAGCCTTAGTCCCTGATACACATACGGAAAAATCAGACTCCTGGCTTAATGCCTTTAGGAATTATTACAAAAAACACACCTAAACATCAGAGCAGACATCCCCCCCATTCTCCCCTGCACATCGGAGGAACAGCGGTGGAAGTGGTCTCCAGCTCCAGGTACCTGGGCGTGCATCTCAAGGACGACCTCACCTGGAGCAGCAACACTTCCAGCCTGGTCCGGAAGGCACACCAGCGCCTCTACTTCCTCAGGAGGCTGAGACGCGCTGGACTAGGAAGGTCAGCCCTTATCACCTTCTACAGATGTGTAGTGGAGAGTGTCCTGTGCTCCTGCATCACTGTGTGGCACGGCAGCTGCTCTGCAGCAGAGTGGTGAAAGCTGCACAGAGAACCGTGGGCAGCAGCCTCCCCACCATCACGGACATCTTCACCTCCAGATGCAGGAAAAGGGCTACCTGCATCATGAGAGATCCCACTCACCCGGCACACACACTGTTCACCCCCCTCCCCTCAGGCAGGAGGCTACGGAGCATCAAGAGCAGCACTACGAGACTGAGGAACAGCTTCTTCCCTGGAGCTGTCAGACTCCTTAACTCTCTGTAACCCCATAGCCCTGCTGCCCCCACCCCCCACGTACTGTACTTTGCACATGCCCCCAGTACCGTACACACCCTTGCACCAAATTTTTTTTTGCACAGCACCTTACCTCCAGAGGTTTAAAGTTTTGATCTCTTTTAATTTATATTTTGTTAAGTTAAACTGTTGGTTCTTATTTCTTATTTTCTTATTCTTCTTATTGCTGGGCCGACCGGGTTCTGGAGAGACTGATTTTCGTTCTGACCTCATGTCTAATGTGTGTTAGTATGACAATGAAGAAATCTTGAATCTTGAATCTTGAATCTTGAATCTAAACGGCTGACCTTTGACCTTTCCGAAGGTTACACAGGTCTGAAACTTGGCACCCTAGATTAGCCTTAGTCCCTGATACACATACGGAAAAATCAGACTCCTGGCTCAATGCCTTTAGGAATTATTACAAAAAACACACCCGAATGGCTGACCATTGACCTTTCCGAAGGTTGCACAGGTCTGAAACTCGGCTACCGGGATAATCTTTAGTCCCTGATACACATACGGAAAGATCAGACTCCTGACTCAATGCCTTTAGGAATTATTACAAAAAACACACCCGAACGGCTGACCATTGACCTTTCCGAAGGTTGCACAGGCCTGAAACTCTGCACCCGGGATAAGCCTAAATCCCTGATACACATACGGAAAAATCAGACTCCTGGCTCAATGCCTTTAGGAATTATTACAAAAAAACACACCCGAACGGCTGACCATTGACCTTTCCGAAGGTTGCACAGGTCTGAAACTCGGCTACCGGGATAATCTTTAGTCCCTGATACACATACGGAAAGATCAGACTCCTGACTCAATGCCTTTAGGAATTATTACAAAAAACACACCCGAACGGCTGACCATTGACCTTTCCGAAGGTTGCACAGGCCTGAAACTCTGCACCCGGGATAAGCCTAAATCCCTGATACACATACGGAAAAATCAGACTCCTGGCTCAATGCCTTTAGGAATTATTACAAAAAACACACCCGAACGGCTGACCATTGACCTTTCCGAAGGTTGCACAGGTCTGAAACTCGGCAACCGGGATAAGCTTTAGTCCCTGATACACATACGGAGAAAACAGACTCCTGACTCAATGCCTTTAGGAATTATTACAAAAAACACACCCGAACGGCTGACCATTGACCTTTCCGAAGGTTACACAGGTCTGAAACTCTGCATCCGGGATAAGCCTAAATCCCTGATACACATACGGAAAAATCAGACTCCTGGCTCAATGCCTTTAGGAATTATTACAAAAAACACACCTGAACGGCTGACCATTGACCTTTCCGAAGGTTGCACAGTTCTGAAACTCTGCACCGGGGATAAGCCTAAATCCCTGATACACATACGGAAAGATCGGACTCCTGACTCAATGCCTTTAGGAATTATTACAAAAAACACACCCGAATGGCTGACCATTGACCTTTCCGAAGGTTGCACAGGTCTGAAACTCGGCTACCGGGATAATCTTTAGTCCCTGATACACATACGGAAAGATCAGACTCCTGACTCAATGCCTTTAGGAATTATTACAAAAAACACACCCGAACGGCTGACCATTGACCTTTCCGAAGGTTGCACAGGCCTGAAACTCTGCACCCGGGATAAGCCTAAATCCCTGATACACATACGGAAAAATCAGACTCCTGGCTCAATGCCTTTAGGAATTATTACAAAAAACACACCCGAACGGCTGACCATTGACCTTTCCGAAGGTTGCACAGGTCTGAAACTCGGCAACCGGGATAAGCTTTAGTCCCTGATACACATACGGAGAAAACAGACTCCTGACTCAATGCCTTTAGGAATTATTACAAAAAACACACCCGAACGGCTGACCATTGACCTTTCCGAAGGTTACACAGGTCTGAAACTCTGCATCCGGGATAAGCCTAAATCCCTGATACACATACGGAAAAATCAGACTCCTGGCTCAATGCCTTTAGGAATTATTACAAAAAACACACCTGAACGGCTGACCATTGACCTTTCCGAAGGTTGCACAGTTCTGAAACTCTGCACCGGGGATAAGCCTAAATCCCTGATACACATACGGAAAGATCAGACTCCTGACTCAATGCCTTTAGGAATTATTACAAAAAACACACCGGAACGGCTGACCATTGACCTTTCCGAAGGTTGCACAGGCCTGAAACTCTGCACCCGGGATAAGCCTAAATCCCTGATACACAGGTCCCTGACTTCTGTAAATTTGTCAGGGATCAAATCAAACTATTCTGTGAAACAAACTGTCCTTCTTCCCCTAATAGTTTCATACTATGGGATACATTAAAAGCTTATTTAAGAGGACAAATAATCTCACATACAAAAGGACTTAAAAAATCATATGTAGCAGAAGTGGAAAAATTTGAAAAAGAAATTCTTGGGCTGGAAAAAGACTTTCAGCAACATAGGGATAAGAAGATATACAGTTTATTGGTAAAAAGAAAACTCAAGTATAATACACTATGCACTTATAGGGCTGAGAAAGACATTTTGAGAACGAAACAAAGGTACTACGAACTGGGGGAGAAGGCTCATAAAGTCCTATCCTGGCAATTAAAGAAAGAGGAGAGTTCAAAAACAATTAACCAAATTGAAGACGAACATGGCTGTATTACACAGAACCCAAAAGAAATAAATGAAACTTTTAAAAAGTTTATGTTAATTTATACAAGTCGGAATCACCAGAAGATCTGTCCACAATAGATACATTCTTAAATAATATTGATTTGCCTAAACTGAGTCAAGACGACCAGAGGTATTTAGATTCACCATTTACCTCCAAAGAGATCGAAAACGCTCTAGCAACGCTGCAATCTAATAAATCACCAGGGGAGGATGGGTTTCCCCCCGAATTTTATAAAGAGTTTAAGGATTTGCTTATACCTCTCCTTATGGATGTAATTAATCTAGCATCTAAAACACAAAGCCTCCCTGATTCATTTTCAATGGCTATAATTACAGTGATCCATAAAAAAAACAAAGACCCCTTAAAATGCTCCTCTTTCCGACCAATTTCACTCTTGAATGCGGATTATAAATTGTTTTCTAAAGCTATAGCAAACAGGTTGAGTGAATTCTTACCAAAATTGATAAACCGAGACCAGGTTGGCTTTATCCAGAAGAGATCCTCTGCCAATAACATGTGTAGGTTACTTAACGTTATTCATATGGCAACCTCCAGTACTGAACCTAGTATAGCCGTTACGCTGGACGCGGAAAAGGCCTTTGATAGGCTTGAGTGGCCCTATCTATTCAAGGTTCTATCTAAATTTGGATTTGGCTCCTATTTTATTAATTGGGTCAGAATGCTGTATAAGAATCCACAGGCCAGAATAATTACTAATGGACAAATGTCCACTGTCTTCCCCCTCAGTAGATCGAGCAGACAAGGGTGTCCCTTATCCCCTGGGCTTTTCGTTATAGCTATTGAACCTCTGGCCGAGACAATCAGACACGATTCAGAGATAAAAGGTGTGAAAGTGGACCAGACGATACATAAAATCAATCTGATGGCAGATGATATAATTCTGTATTTAACAAAACCATCTGATTCCCTTGCTAAATTGAAAACCGTTTTGCATGCATTTGGATTTGTCTCTGGATATAAGGTAAATTACGATAAATGTGAAATTCTTCCACTTTCAAATTTTGACTACACTGAACATCAGCAAAGAGGTCCATTTAAATGGTCTCCAAGCGGGATAAGATACCTTGGAATTATGGTGGATAACAACCTTAAAAATGTGTACAAACTCAACTACTCACCACTAGTTAGTCGAATAATAGAGGATTTACAGAAATGGATGAGCTTACCTATCACTTTGATCGGCCGAATAAATTGCATTAAAATTAATATATTACCAAGGCTGCAGTACCTCTTTCAGTCCTTACCAATCCCAGTGCCATCCAGCTTTTTTAAAAACCTGAATAAACATATTAGACAATTCATATGGAATGGTAAGACTCCAAGGGTTTCAATGGAAAAACTTACATGGGATTATAAACTGGGGGGTCTTCGACTGCCTAACCTTGAAAAGCATTATTTGGCTGCCCAGATGCGACTTGTTTCTTTTTTATTTGAAAGGGAAAATGTCCCACCTTGGGTTTCAATTGGAATGTATGCTGTTAAAGAAAAGGTTCCTGCAGACTTCAGCTATAAATGGACACCTACAACCATCTCCAGAAGAACTGACAACCCTGTTTTGACCCATATCATCAAAACATGGCATGAAGTCCGGAAAAATACTGGACTAAAAAATATATTTCACCCAGGACACCATTGAAACAGAACGAACTCATACCTATGTCAGTGGATAATAAGATCCTGGAAACGTGGCACCAGAAAGGGATTCATCATTTGGAGGACTGTTATAAGGATGGATGCCTGATGTCTTTTGAGGACCTAAGGAGGAAATATGATCTGTCCAGTAGAAACTTTTTTTGTTATTTACAGTTAAGATCATTTCTTAAATCTGTTTTGGGATCTGAAATGACTTTACCCATGCTCAGCGATCTGGAAAAACTGCTTCAGGAGGGTAACGCACCCCGTCTTATTGCAAAAGTCTACTCCCTCTTGATGGATGATGCTCCAAAACCAGGTTTACATAAATCAAGGGAGAAATGGGAGTCTGACTTGGGTGTGACAATGCGTACAGAGCTCTGGGCTGAATTGTGTCAAAAAAGTCTAACTGCCACTCTTAATTCTAGATACAGGCTGACTTATTATAACTTTCTTCATCAAACCTATCTTACGCCACAGAAATTACATAAATATAAACCTGAGATATCCAACCTGTGCTTTAGATGTAGTATAGAAGAGGGTTCATTCCTACACTGCACTTGGTTATGCACAAAACTTAACACATTCTGGCATGATTTCTCTGGCATCATGACAAAACTCCTAGGACTACATCTCCCATTAAATCCTCAAACCTGCTTATTAGGAGATACTACAAATATTAATGCACGATTAAGAAAAGCTCAAAAGAGGTTCCTCTCTTAGCCTTAGTCCCTGATGCACATACGGAAAAATCAGACTCCTGGCTCAATGCCTTTAGGAATTATTACAAAAAAAACACCCGAACGGCTGACCATTGACCTTTCCGAGGGTTGCACAGGTCTGAAACTCGGCAACCGGGATAAGCTTTAGTCCCTGATACACATACGGAAAAATCAGACTCCTGGCTTAAGGCCTTTAGGAATTATTACAAAAAACACACCCGAACGGCTGACCTTTGACCTTTCCAAAGGTTGCACGGGTCTGAAACTTGGCACCCTGGATAAGCCTTAGTCCCTGATACAGATACGGAAAAATCAGACCACTGGCTGAATGCCTTTAGGAATTATTACAAAAAACACACCCGAACGGCTGACCATTGACCTTTCCGAAGGTTGCACAGGTCTGAAACTCTGCACCGGGGATAAGCCTAAATCCCTGATACACATACGGAAAGATCAGACTCCTGACTCAATGCCTTTAGGAATTATTACAAAAAACACACCCGAACGGCTGACCATTGACCTTTCCGAAGGTTGCACAGGCCTGAAACTCTGCACCCGGGATAAGCCTAAATCCATGATACACATACGGAAAAATCAGACTCCTGGCTCAATGCCTTTAGGAATTATTACAAAAAACACACCCGAACGGCTGACCATTGACCTTTCCGAAGGTTGCACAGGTCTGAAACTCGGCTACCGGGATAAGCCTAAATCCCTGATACACATACGGAAAAATCAGACTCCTGGCTCAATGCCTTTAGGAATTATTACAAAAAACACACCCGAACGGCTGACCTTTGACCTTTCCAAAGGTTGCACGGGTCTGAAACTTGGCACCCTGGATAAGCCTTAGTCCCTGATACAGATACGGAAAAATCAGACCACTGGCTGAATGCCTTTAGGAATTATTACAAAAAACACACCCGAACGGCTGACCATTGACCTTTCCCAAGGTTGCACAGGTCTGAAACTCTGCACCCGGGATAAGCCTAAATCCCTGATACACATACGGAAAAATCAGACTCCTGGCTCAATGCCTTTAGGAATTATTACAAAAAACACACCAGAGCGGCTGACCTTTGACCTTTCCAAAGGTTGCACAGGTCTGAAACTCGGC
The DNA here is from genome assembly GCF_958295425.1 of Solea solea. Lineage (NCBI taxonomy): Eukaryota > Metazoa > Chordata > Actinopteri > Pleuronectiformes > Soleidae > Solea > Solea solea. Next base: position 516,199 of record NC_081140.1, on the reverse strand, counting down.
ACCCTGGATCAGCCAGGAGTCCCTGATACACATACGGAGAAATCAGCCTCCGGGCTCATTGCCTTTAGGAATTATTGAAGAAAAGACAGTTTCCCACCTTTCTTACGTTTGAATTTTACAGACTGTGTTTTTGGCAGTTTTTTTTGGGAAAAAAGCCCAAAGTCCTGTATCCAAAAACTGAAAATCAGGTCATGTCAGACTCTATACAGTCTTACCCTGGATTTCCACTGGACGCGGAACGGCCGCGGAACGGCCGCGGCGCGGTTCTGCTTCGTCCTCTCCCAAACGTCAATCCCCACCGGGCGCGTTACGGCAGCGGCGCGGAGCCTTGGGAGCCAGCGGTATTCACGGAAGATCGCGCGATAATCTCGAACGGACGCGAGATCCCGCGATAGACTGTGTGTATAAAGGAAACAACAACAACAACACAGCTTCTTTCATTTCTCCACTTCCATAATCAGTCTCTCGTCGTCCATTGTCTCCGAGACCCTCGGATCAAATGACTGTTGACCTGGGAGCACCGTGACGTTGAGGTGAAGTTGTGACCTGCGTATTGTGTTTTATTTTGAAAGGGGGGCGGAAAGTGTTTTACTTTGATACTGTGTCGGACTTCCTGTCTTGTGCGATCTGCTTCGTTGAAATTTACGAGGTTCAGCAGCGGCAACGGAAAAAATAGAACTGATTCCTATCGATAGCGCGGAAATCCAGGGTTAGACCCTTTTGGGCCGAGTGAAAGAGGAACTACAGGTCGCAGGAGTGTGAATATTTCATATGTCGTTTGGGGTCCCAAGACGAGCGGAACGACGAGGGTACATTAGTATATCTTATAAGATGTTAACTTTATTTGTGAGGTTTATGTTATGGGACAGTAGAAAATGAAAAAAAATCAGAAAACAGCCTTATCTCAGCTGAATGCGCACACAAACAGACACTTGTAGAAAAACACATCCAAACAGTGAAATCATTGCAAAATCAAACAGTGAGTGTACAGAACTAAATATTTTAAGATGTTAACTTCATTTGTGAGGTTTATGTTATGGGACAGCAGAAAAATTTAAAAAATCCGGAAACAGCCTTATCTCAGCTGAATGCGCACACAAACAGACACTTGTAGAAAAACACATCCCAACAGTGAAATATTTGCATAATTAAACACTGAGGGTAAAGAAGTATATCTTATAAGATGTTAAGTTCATTTGTTAGGTTTATATTATGGGAAAGTAGAAAAATGAAAAAAATCCGTAAACAGCCTTATCTCAGCTGAATGCGCACACAAAACAGACACCAATAGAAAAACACATCCAAACAGTGAAATCAATGCAAAATCAAACAGTAAGTGTACAGAACTAAATCTTTTAAGATGTTAACTTCATTTGTGAGGTTTATGTTATGGGACAGCAGAAAAATTAAAAAAATCCGGAAACAGCCTTATCTCAGCTGAATGCGCACACAAACAGACACCAATAGAAAAACACATCCAAACAGTGAAATCTTTGCAAAATTAAACACTGAGGGTAAAGAAGTATATCTTATAAGATGTTAAGTTCATTTGTTAGGTTTATATTATGGGAAAGTAGAAAAATGAAAAAATTTCGAAAATAGCCTTATCTCAGCTCAATGGGGCACAAACAGACACCAATAGAAAAACACATCCAAACAGTGAAATCATTGCAAAATCAAACAGTGAGTGTACAGAACTAAATATTTTAAGATGTTAAGTTCATTTGTTAGGTTTATATTATGGGACAGCAGAAAAATTAAAAAAATCCGTAAACAGCCTTATCTCAGCTGAATGCGCACACAAACAGACACTTGTAGAAAAACACATCCCAACAGTGAAACCATTGCAAAATCAAACACTGAGGGTACAGAACTAAATATTTTAAGACGTTAACTTCATTTGTGAGGTTTATGTTATGGGACAGAAGAAAAATTAAAAAAATCCGGAAACAGCCTTATCTCAGCTGAATGCGCACACAAACAGACACTTGTAGAAAAACACATCCAAACAGTGAAATCTTTGCAAAATTAAACACTGAGGGTAAAGAAGTATATCTTATAAGATGTTAAGTTCATTTGTTAGGTTTATATTATGGGAAAGTAGAAAAATGAAAAAAAATCCGAAAACAGCCTTATCTCAGCTGTATGCGCACACAAACAGACACCAATAGAAAAACACATCCAAACAGTGAAATCAATGCAAAATCAAACAGTGAGTGTACAGAACTAAATCTTTTAAGATGTTAACTTCATTTGTGAGGTTTATATTATGGGACAGCAGAAAAATTAAAAAAATCCGTAAACAGCCTTATCTCAGCTGAATGCGCACACAAACAGACTTCAATAGAGAAACACATCCAAACAGTGAAATCAATGCAAAATCAAACAGTAAGTGTACAGAACTAAATCTTTTAAGATGTTAACTTCATTTGTGAGGTTTATGTTATGGGACAGCAGAAAAATTAAAAAAATCCGGAAACAGCCTTATCTCAGCTGAATGCGCACACAAACAGACACCAATAGAAAAACACATCCAAACAGTGAAATCAATGCAAAATCAAACAGTAAGTGTACAGAACTAAATCTTTTAAGATGTTAACTTCATTTGTGAGGTTTATGTTATGGGACAGCAGAAAAATTAAAAAAATCCGGAAACAGCCTTATCTCAGCTGAATGCGCACACAAACAGACACCAATAGAAAAACACATCCAAACAGTGAAATCTTTGCAAAATTAAACACTGAGGGTAAAGAAGTATATCTTATAAGATGTTAAGTTCATTTGTTAGGTTTATATTATGGGAAAGTAGAAAAATGAAAAAATTTCGAAAATAGCCTTATCTCAGCTCAATGGGGCACAAACAGACACCAATAGAAAAACACATCCAAACAGTGAAATCATTGCAAAATCAAACAGTGAGTGTACAGAACTAAATATTTTAAGATGTTAAGTTCATTTGTTAGGTTTATATTATCGGACAGCAGAAAAATTAAAAAAATCCGTAAACAGCCTTATCACAGCTGAATGCGCACACAAACAGACTTCAATAGAGAAACACATCCAAACAGTGAAATCAATGCAAAATCAAACAGTAAGTGTACAGAACTAAATCTTTTAAGATGTTAACTTCATTTGTGAGGTTTATGTTATGGGACAGCAGAAAAATTAAAAACATCCGGAAACAGCCTTATCTCAGCTGAATGCGCACACAAACAGACACCAATAGAAAAACACATCCAAACAGTGAAATCTTTGCAAAATTAAACACTGAGGGTAAAGAAGTATATCTTATAAGATGTTAAGTTCATTTGTTAGGTTTATATTATGGGAAAGTAGAAAAATGAAAAAATTTCGAAAATAGCCTTATCTCAGCTCAATGGGGCACAAAAAGACACCAATAGAAAAACACATCCAAACAGTGAAATCATTGCAAAATCAAACAGTGAGTGTACAGAACTAAATATTTTAAGATGTTAAGTTCATTTGTTAGGTTTATATTATGGGACAGCAGAAAAATTAAAAAAATCCGTAAACAGCCTTATCTCAGCTGAATGCGCACACAAAACAGACACTTGTAGAAAAACACATCCCAACAGTGAAACCATTGCAAAATCAAACACTGAGGGTACAGAACTAAATATTTTAAGACGTTAACTTCATTTGTGAGGTTTATGTTATGGGACAGAAGAAAAATTAAAAAAATCCGGAAACAGCCTTATCTCAGCTGAATGCGCACACAAACAGACACTTGTAGAAAAACACATCCCAACAGTGAAACCATTGCAAAATCAAACACTGAGGGTACAGAACTAAATATTTTAAGACGTTAACTTCATTTGTGAGGTTTATATTAATAGACAGCAGAAAAATTAAAAAAATCCGTAAACAGCCTTATCTCAGCTGAATGCGCACACAAACAGACTTCAATAGAGAAACACATCCAAACAGTGAAATCAATGCAAAATCAAACAGTAAGTGTACAGAACTAAATCTTTTAAGATGTTAACTTCATTTGTGAGGTTTATGTTAATAGACAGCAGAAAAATTAAAAAAATCCGTAAACAGCCTTATCTCAGCTGAATGCGCACACAAACAGACTTCAATAGAGAAACACATCCAAACAGTGAAATCAATGCAAAATCAAACAGTAAGTGTACAGAACTAAATCTTTTAAGATGTTAACTTCATTTGTGAGGTTTATGTTATGGGACAGCAGAAAAATTAAAAAAATCCGGAAACAGCCTTATCTCAGCTGAATGCGCACACAAACAGACACTTGTAGAAAAACACATCCAAACAGTGAAATCTTTGCAAAATTAAATACTGAGGGTAAAGAAGTATATCTTATAAGATGTTAAGTTCATTTGTTAGGTTTATATTATGGGAAAGTAGAAAAATGAAAAAAATCCGGAAACAGCCTTATCTCAGCTGAATGCGCACACAAACAGACACCAATAGAAAAACACATCCAAACAGTGAAATCAATGCAAAATCAAACAGTGAGTGTACAGAACTAAATCTTTTAAGATGTTAACTTCATTTGTGAGGTTTATGTTATGGGACAGCAGAAAAATTAAAAAAATCCGTAAACAGCCTTATCTCAGCTGAATGCGCACACAAACAGACACTTGTAGAAAAAAACATCCCAACAGTGAAACCATTGCAAAATCAAACACTGAGGGTACAGAACTAAATATTTTAAGATGTTAACTTCATTTGTGAGGTTTATGTTATGGGACAGTAGAAAAATGAAAAAAATCCGTAAACAGCCTTATCTCAGCTGAATGCGCACACAAACAGACACTTGTAGAAAAACACATCCCAACAGTGAAATCATTGCAAAATCAAACACTGAGGGTACAGAACTAAATCTTTTAAGATGTTAACTTCATTTGTGAGGTTTATGTTATGGGACAGCAGAAAAATTAAAAAAATCCGTAAACAGCCTTATCTCAGCTGAATGCGCACACAAACAGACTTCAATAGAAAAACACATCCAAACAGTGAAATCTTTGCAAAATTAAACACTGAGGGTAAAGAAGTATATCTTATAAGATGTTAAGTTCATTTGTTAGGTTTATATTATGGGAAAGTAGAAAAATGAAAAAAAATCCGAAAACAGCCTTATCTCAGCTGTATGCGCACACAAACAGACACCAATAGAAAAACACATCCAAACAGTGAAATCTTTGCAAAATTAAACACTGAGGGTAAAGAAGTATATCTTATAAGATGTTAAGTTCATTTGTTAGGTTTATATTATGGGAAAGTAGAAAAATGAAAAAAATCCGAAAACAGCCTTATCTCAGCTGTATGCGCACACAAACAGACACCAATAGAAAAACACATCCAAACAGTGAAATCAATGCAAAATCAAACAGTGAGTGTACAGAACTAAATCTTTTAAGACGTTAAGTTCATTTGTGAGGTTTATGTTATGGGACAGCAGAAAAATTAAAAAAATCAGTAAACAGCCTTATCTCAGCTGAATGCGCACACAAACAGACACTTGTAGAAAAAAACATCCCAACAGTGAAACCATTGCAAAATCAAACACTGAGGGTACAGAACTAAATATTTTAAGATGTTAACTTCATTTGTGAGGTTTATGTTATGGGACAGCAGAAAAATGAAAAAAATCCGGAAACAGCCTTATCTCAGCTGAATGCGCACACAAACAGACACCAATAGAAAAACACATCCCAACAGTGAAATCATTGCAAAATCAAACACTGAGGGTACAGAACTAAATCTTTTAAGATGTTAACTTCATTTGTGAGGTTTATGTTATGGGACAGCAGAAAAATTAAAAAAATCCGTAAACAGCCTTATCTCAGCTGTATGCGCACACAAACAGACACCAATAGAAAAACACATCCAAACAGTGAAATCTTTGCAAAATTAAACACTGAGGGTAAAGAAGTATATCTTATAAGATGTTAAGTTCATTTGTTAGGTTTATATTATGGGAAAGTAGAAAAATGAAAAAAATCCGAAAACAGCCTTATCTCAGCTGTATGCGCACACAAACAGACATCAATAGAAAAAAACATCCAAACAGTGAAATCAATGCAAAATCAAACAGTGAGTGTACAGAACTAAATCTTTTAAGACGTTAAGTTCATTTGTGAGGTTTATGTTATGGGACAGCAGAAAAATTAAAAAAATCAGTAAACAGCCTTATCTCAGCTGAATGCGCACACAAACAGACACTTGTAGAAAAAAACATCCCAACAGTGAAACCATTGCAAAATCAAACACTGAGGGTACAGAACTAAATATTTTAAGATGTTAACTTCATTTGTGAGGTTTATGTTATGGGACAGCAGAAAAATGAAAAAAATCCGGAAACAGCCTTATCTCAGCTGAATGCGCACACAAACAGACACCAATAGAAAAACACATCCCAACAGTGAAATCATTGCAAAATCAAACACTGAGGGTACAGAACTAAATCTTTTAAGATGTTAACTTCATTTGTGAGGTTTATGTTATGGGACAGCAGAAAAATTTAAAAAATCCGGAAACAGCCTTATCTCAGCTGAATGCGCACACAAACAGACACTTGTAGAAAAACACATCCCAACAGTGAAATATTTGCATAATTAAACACTGAGGGTAAAGAAGTATATCTTATAAGATGTTAAGTTCATTTGTTAGGTTTATATTATGGGAAAGTAGAAAAATGAAAAAAATCCGTAAACAGCCTTATCTCAGCTGAATGCGCACACAAAACAGACACCAATAGAAAAACACATCCAAACAGTGAAATCAATGCAAAATCAAACAGTAAGTGTACAGAACTAAATCTTTTAAGATGTTAACTTCATTTGTGAGGTTTATGTTATGGGACAGCAGAAAAATTAAAAAAATCCGGAAACAGCCTTATCTCAGCTGAATGCGCACACAAACAGACACCAATAGAAAAACACATCCAAACAGTGAAATCTTTGCAAAATTAAACACTGAGGGTAAAGAAGTATATCTTATAAGATGTTAAGTTCATTTGTTAGGTTTATATTATGGGAAAGTAGAAAAATGAAAAAATTTCGAAAATAGCCTTATCTCAGCTCAATGGGGCACAAACAGACACCAATAGAAAAACACATCCAAACAGTGAAATCATTGCAAAATCAAACAGTGAGTGTACAGAACTAAATATTTTAAGATGTTAAGTTCATTTGTTAGGTTTATATTATGGGACAGCAGAAAAATTAAAAAAATCCGTAAACAGCCTTATCTCAGCTGAATGCGCACACAAACAGACACTTGTAGAAAAACACATCCCAACAGTGAAACCATTGCAAAATCAAACACTGAGGGTACAGAACTAAATATTTTAAGACGTTAACTTCATTTGTGAGGTTTATGTTATGGGACAGAAGAAAAATTAAAAAAATCCGGAAACAGCCTTATCTCAGCTGAATGCGCACACAAACAGACACTTGTAGAAAAACACATCCAAACAGTGAAATCTTTGCAAAATTAAACACTGAGGGTAAAGAAGTATATCTTATAAGATGTTAAGTTCATTTGTTAGGTTTATATTATGGGAAAGTAGAAAAATGAAAAAAAATCCGAAAACAGCCTTATCTCAGCTGTATGCGCACACAAACAGACACCAATAGAAAAACACATCCAAACAGTGAAATCAATGCAAAATCAAACAGTGAGTGTACAGAACTAAATCTTTTAAGATGTTAACTTCATTTGTGAGGTTTATATTATGGGACAGCAGAAAAATTAAAAAAATCCGTAAACAGCCTTATCTCAGCTGAATGCGCACACAAACAGACTTCAATAGAGAAACACATCCAAACAGTGAAATCAATGCAAAATCAAACAGTAAGTGTACAGAACTAAATCTTTTAAGATGTTAACTTCATTTGTGAGGTTTATGTTATGGGACAGCAGAAAAATTAAAAAAATCCGGAAACAGCCTTATCTCAGCTGAATGCGCACACAAACAGACACCAATAGAAAAACACATCCAAACAGTGAAATCAATGCAAAATCAAACAGTAAGTGTACAGAACTAAATCTTTTAAGATGTTAACTTCATTTGTGAGGTTTATGTTATGGGACAGCAGAAAAATTAAAAAAATCCGGAAACAGCCTTATCTCAGCTGAATGCGCACACAAACAGACACTTGTAGAAAAAAACATCCCAACAGTGAAACCATTGCAAAATCAAACACTGAGGGTACAGAACTAAATATTTTAAGATGTTAACTTCATTTGTGAGGTTTATGTTATGGGACAGCAGAAAAATTAAAAAAATCCGTAAACAGCCTTATCTCAGCTGAATGCGCACACAAACAGACACTTGTAGAAAAACACATCCAAACAGTGAAATCTTTGCAAAATTAAACACTGAGGGTAAAGAAGTATATCTTATAATATGTTAAGTTCATTTGTTAGGTTTATATTATGGGAAAGTAGAAAAATGAAAAAAATCCGTAAACAGCCTTATCTCAGCTGAATGCGCACACAAAACAGACACCAATAGAAAAACACATCCAAACAGTGAAATCAATGCAAAATCAAACAGTAAGTGTACAGAACTAAATCTTTTAAGATGTTAACTTCATTTGTGAGGTTTATGTTATGGGACAGCAGAAAAATTAAAAAAATCCGGAAACAGCCTTATCTCAGCTGAATGCGCACACAAACAGACACCAATAGAAAAACACATCCAAACAGTGAAATCTTTGCAAAATTAAACACTGAGGGTAAAGAAGTATATCTTATAAGATGTTAAGTTCATTTGTTAGGTTTATATTATGGGAAAGTAGAAAAATGAAAAAATTTCGAAAATAGCCTTATCTCAGCTCAATGGGGCACAAACAGACACCAATAGAAAAACACATCCAAACAGTGAAATCATTGCAAAATCAAACAGTGAGTGTACAGAACTAAATATTTTAAGATGTTAAGTTCATTTGTTAGGTTTATATTATGGGACAGCAGAAAAATTAAAAAAATCCGTAAACAGCCTTATCTCAGCTGAATGCGCACACAAACAGACACTTGTAGAAAAACACATCCCAACAGTGAAACCATTGCAAAATCAAACACTGAGGGTACAGAACTAAATATTTTAAGACGTTAACTTCATTTGTGAGGTTTATGTTATGGGACAGAAGAAAAATTAAAAAAATCCGGAAACAGCCTTATCTCAGCTGAATGCGCACACAAACAGACACTTGTAGAAAAACACATCCAAACAGTGAAATCTTTGCAAAATTAAACACTGAGGGTAAAGAAGTATATCTTATAAGATGTTAAGTTCATTTGTTAGGTTTATATTATGGGAAAGTAGAAAAATGAAAAAAAATCCGAAAACAGCCTTATCTCAGCTGTATGCGCACACAAACAGACACCAATAGAAAAACACATCCAAACAGTGAAATCAATGCAAAATCAAACAGTGAGTGTACAGAACTAAATCTTTTAAGATGTTAACTTCATTTGTGAGGTTTATATTATGGGACAGCAGAAAAATTAAAAAAATCCGTAAACAGCCTTATCTCAGCTGAATGCGCACACAAACAGACTTCAATAGAGAAACACATCCAAACAGTGAAATCAATGCAAAATCAAACAGTAAGTGTACAGAACTAAATCTTTTAAGATGTTAACTTCATTTGTGAGGTTTATGTTATGGGACAGCAGAAAAATTAAAAAAATCCGGAAACAGCCTTATCTCAGCTGAATGCGCACACAAACAGACACCAATAGAAAAACACATCCAAACAGTGAAATCAATGCAAAATCAAACAGTAAGTGTACAGAACTAAATCTTTTAAGATGTTAACTTCATTTGTGAGGTTTATGTTATGGGACAGCAGAAAAATTAAAAAAATCCGGAAACAGCCTTATCTCAGCTGAATGCGCACACAAACAGACACTTGTAGAAAAAAACATCCCAACAGTGAAACCATTGCAAAATCAAACACTGAGGGTACAGAACTAAATATTTTAAGATGTTAACTTCATTTGTGAGGTTTATGTTATGGGACAGCAGAAAAATGAAAAAAATCCGGAAACAGCCTTATCTCAGCTGAATGCGCACACAAACAGACACCAATAGAAAAACACATCCCAACAGTGAAATCATTGCAAAATCAAACACTGAGGGTACAGAACTAAATCTTTTAAGATGTTAACTTCATTTGTGAGGTTTATGTTATGGGACAGCAGAAAAATTAAAAAAATCCGTAAACAGCCTTATCTCAGCTGTATGCGCACACAAACAGACACCAATAGAAAAACACATCCAAACAGTGAAATCTTTGCAAAATTAAACACTGAGGGTAAAGAAGTATATCTTATAAGATGTTAAGTTCATTTGTTAGGTTTATATTATGGGAAAGTAGAAAAATGAAAAAAATCCGAAAACAGCCTTATCTCAGCTGTATGCGCACACAAACAGACATCAATAGAAAAAAACATCCAAACAGTGAAATCAATGCAAAATCAAACAGTGAGTGTACAGAACTAAATCTTTTAAGACGTTAAGTTCATTTGTGAGGTTTATGTTATGGGACAGCAGAAAAATTAAAAAAATCAGTAAACAGCCTTATCTCAGCTGAATGCGCACACAAACAGACACTTGTAGAAAAAAACATCCCAACAGTGAAACCATTGCAAAATCAAACACTGAGGGTACAGAACTAAATATTTTAAGATGTTAACTTCATTTGTGAGGTTTATGTTATGGGACAGCAGAAAAATGAAAAAAATCCGGAAACAGCCTTATCTCAGCTGAATGCGCACACAAACAGACACCAATAGAAAAACACATCCCAACAGTGAAATCATTGCAAAATCAAACACTGAGGGTACAGAACTAAATCTTTTAAGATGTTAACTTCATTTGTGAGGTTTATGTTATGGGACAGCAGAAAAATTTAAAAAATCCGGAAACAGCCTTATCTCAGCTGAATGCGCACACAAACAGACACTTGTAGAAAAACACATCCCAACAGTGAAATATTTGCATAATTAAACACTGAGGGTAAAGAAGTATATCTTATAAGATGTTAAGTTCATTTGTTAGGTTTATATTATGGGAAAGTAGAAAAATGAAAAAAATCCGTAAACAGCCTTATCTCAGCTGAATGCGCACACAAAACAGACACCAATAGAAAAACACATCCAAACAGTGAAATCAATGCAAAATCAAACAGTAAGTGTACAGAACTAAATCTTTTAAGATGTTAACTTCATTTGTGAGGTTTATGTTATGGGACAGCAGAAAAATTAAAAAAATCCGGAAACAGCCTTATCTCAGCTGAATGCGCACACAAACAGACACCAATAGAAAAACACATCCAAACAGTGAAATCTTTGCAAAATTAAACACTGAGGGTAAAGAAGTATATCTTATAAGATGTTAAGTTCATTTGTTAGGTTTATATTATGGGAAAGTAGAAAAATGAAAAAATTTCGAAAATAGCCTTATCTCAGCTCAATGGGGCACAAACAGACACCAATAGAAAAACACATCCAAACAGTGAAATCATTGCAAAATCAAACAGTGAGTGTACAGAACTAAATATTTTAAGATGTTAAGTTCATTTGTTAGGTTTATATTATGGGACAGCAGAAAAATTAAAAAAATCCGTAAACAGCCTTATCTCAGCTGAATGCGCACACAAACAGACACTTGTAGAAAAACACATCCCAACAGTGAAACCATTGCAAAATCAAACACTGAGGGTACAGAACTAAATATTTTAAGACGTTAACTTCATTTGTGAGGTTTATGTTATGGGACAGAAGAAAAATTAAAAAAATCCGGAAACAGCCTTATCTCAGCTGAATGCGCACACAAACAGACACTTGTAGAAAAACACATCCAAACAGTGAAATCTTTGCAAAATTAAACACTGAGGGTAAAGAAGTATATCTTATAAGATGTTAAGTTCATTTGTTAGGTTTATATTATGGGAAAGTAGAAAAATGAAAAAAAATCCGAAAACAGCCTTATCTCAGCTGTATGCGCACACAAACAGACACCAATAGAAAAACACATCCAAACAGTGAAATCAATGCAAAATCAAACAGTGAGTGTACAGAACTAAATCTTTTAAGATGTTAACTTCATTTGTGAGGTTTATATTATGGGACAGCAGAAAAATTAAAAAAATCCGTAAACAGCCTTATCTCAGCTGAATGCGCACACAAACAGACTTCAATAGAGAAACACATCCAAACAGTGAAATCAATGCAAAATCAAACAGTAAGTGTACAGAACTAAATCTTTTAAGATGTTAACTTCATTTGTGAGGTTTATGTTATGGGACAGCAGAAAAATTAAAAAAATCCGGAAACAGCCTTATCTCAGCTGAATGCGCACACAAACAGACACCAATAGAAAAACACATCCAAACAGTGAAATCAATGCAAAATCAAACAGTAAGTGTACAGAACTAAATCTTTTAAGATGTTAACTTCATTTGTGAGGTTTATGTTATGGGACAGCAGAAAAATTAAAAAAATCCGGAAACAGCCTTATCTCAGCTGAATGCGCACACAAACAGACACCAATAGAAAAACACATCCAAACAGTGAAATCTTTGCAAAATTAAACACTGAGGGTAAAGAAGTATATCTTATAAGATGTTAAGTTCATTTGTTAGGTTTATATTATGGGAAAGTAGAAAAATGAAAAAATTTCGAAAATAGCCTTATCTCAGCTCAATGGGGCACAAACAGACACCAATAGAAAAACACATCCAAACAGTGAAATCATTGCAAAATCAAACAGTGAGTGTACAGAACTAAATATTTTAAGATGTTAAGTTCATTTGTTAGGTTTATATTATCGGACAGCAGAAAAATTAAAAAAATCCGTAAACAGCCTTATCACAGCTGAATGCGCACACAAACAGACTTCAATAGAGAAACACATCCAAACAGTGAAATCAATGCAAAATCAAACAGTAAGTGTACAGAACTAAATCTTTTAAGATGTTAACTTCATTTGTGAGGTTTATGTTATGGGACAGCAGAAAAATTAAAAACATCCGGAAACAGCCTTATCTCAGCTGAATGCGCACACAAACAGACACCAATAGAAAAACACATCCAAACAGTGAAATCTTTGCAAAATTAAACACTGAGGGTAAAGAAGTATATCTTATAAGATGTTAAGTTCATTTGTTAGGTTTATATTATGGGAAAGTAGAAAAATGAAAAAATTTCGAAAATAGCCTTATCTCAGCTCAATGGGGCACAAAAAGACACCAATAGAAAAACACATCCAAACAGTGAAATCATTGCAAAATCAAACAGTGAGTGTACAGAACTAAATATTTTAAGATGTTAAGTTCATTTGTTAGGTTTATATTATGGGACAGCAGAAAAATTAAAAAAATCCGTAAACAGCCTTATCTCAGCTGAATGCGCACACAAAACAGACACTTGTAGAAAAACACATCCCAACAGTGAAACCATTGCAAAATCAAACACTGAGGGTACAGAACTAAATATTTTAAGACGTTAACTTCATTTGTGAGGTTTATGTTATGGGACAGAAGAAAAATTAAAAAAATCCGGAAACAGCCTTATCTCAGCTGAATGCGCACACAAACAGACACTTGTAGAAAAACACATCCCAACAGTGAAACCATTGCAAAATCAAACACTGAGGGTACAGAACTAAATATTTTAAGACGTTAACTTCATTTGTGAGGTTTATATTAATAGACAGCAGAAAAATTAAAAAAATCCGTAAACAGCCTTATCTCAGCTGAATGCGCACACAAACAGACTTCAATAGAGAAACACATCCAAACAGTGAAATCAATGCAAAATCAAACAGTAAGTGTACAGAACTAAATCTTTTAAGATGTTAACTTCATTTGTGAGGTTTATGTTAATAGACAGCAGAAAAATTAAAAAAATCCGTAAACAGCCTTATCTCAGCTGAATGCGCACACAAACAGACTTCAATAGAGAAACACATCCAAACAGTGAAATCAATGCAAAATCAAACAGTAAGTGTACAGAACTAAATCTTTTAAGATGTTAACTTCATTTGTGAGGTTTATGTTATGGGACAGCAGAAAAATTAAAAAAATCCGGAAACAGCCTTATCTCAGCTGAATGCGCACACAAACAGACACTTGTAGAAAAACACATCCAAACAGTGAAATCTTTGCAAAATTAAATACTGAGGGTAAAGAAGTATATCTTATAAGATGTTAAGTTCATTTGTTAGGTTTATATTATGGGAAAGTAGAAAAATGAAAAAAATCCGGAAACAGCCTTATCTCAGCTGAATGCGCACACAAACAGACACCAATAGAAAAACACATCCAAACAGTGAAATCAATGCAAAATCAAACAGTGAGTGTACAGAACTAAATCTTTTAAGATGTTAACTTCATTTGTGAGGTTTATGTTATGGGACAGCAGAAAAATTAAAAAAATCCGTAAACAGCCTTATCTCAGCTGAATGCGCACACAAACAGACACTTGTAGAAAAAAACATCCCAACAGTGAAACCATTGCAAAATCAAACACTGAGGGTACAGAACTAAATATTTTAAGATGTTAACTTCATTTGTGAGGTTTATGTTATGGGACAGTAGAAAAATGAAAAAAATCCGTAAACAGCCTTATCTCAGCTGAATGCGCACACAAACAGACACTTGTAGAAAAACACATCCCAACAGTGAAATCATTGCAAAATCAAACACTGAGGGTACAGAACTAAATCTTTTAAGATGTTAACTTCATTTGTGAGGTTTATGTTATGGGACAGCAGAAAAATTAAAAAAATCCGTAAACAGCCTTATCTCAGCTGAATGCGCACACAAACAGACTTCAATAGAAAAACACATCCAAACAGTGAAATCTTTGCAAAATTAAACACTGAGGGTAAAGAAGTATATCTTATAAGATGTTAAGTTCATTTGTTAGGTTTATATTATGGGAAAGTAGAAAAATGAAAAAAATCCGAAAACAGCCTTATCTCAGCTGTATGCGCACACAAACAGACACCAATAGAAAAACACATCCAAACAGTGAAATCTTTGCAAAATTAAACACTGAGGGTAAAGAAGTATATCTTATAAGATGTTAAGTTCATTTGTTAGGTTTATATTATGGGAAAGTAGAAAAATGAAAAAAATCCGAAAACAGCCTTATCTCAGCTGTATGCGCACACAAACAGACACCAATAGAAAAACACATCCAAACAGTGAAATCAATGCAAAATCAAACAGTGAGTGTACAGAACTAAATCTTTTAAGACGTTAAGTTCATTTGTGAGGTTTATGTTATGGGACAGCAGAAAAATTAAAAAAATCAGTAAACAGCCTTATCTCAGCTGAATGCGCACACAAACAGACACTTGTAGAAAAAAACATCCCAACAGTGAAACCATTGCAAAATCAAACACTGAGGGTACAGAACTAAATATTTTAAGATGTTAACTTCATTTGTGAGGTTTATGTTATGGGACAGCAGAAAAATGAAAAAAATCCGGAAACAGCCTTATCTCAGCTGAATGCGCACACAAACAGACACCAATAGAAAAACACATCCCAACAGTGAAATCATTGCAAAATCAAACACTGAGGGTACAGAACTAAATCTTTTAAGATGTTAACTTCATTTGTGAGGTTTATGTTATGGGACAGCAGAAAAATTAAAAAAATCCGTAAACAGCCTTATCTCAGCTGTATGCGCACACAAACAGACACCAATAGAAAAACACATCCAAACAGTGAAATCTTTGCAAAATTAAACACTGAGGGTAAAGAAGTATATCTTATAAGATGTTAAGTTCATTTGTTAGGTTTATATTATGGGAAAGTAGAAAAATGAAAAAAATCCGAAAACAGCCTTATCTCAGCTGTATGCGCACACAAACAGACATCAATAGAAAAAAACATCCAAACAGTGAAATCAATGCAAAATCAAACAGTGAGTGTACAGAACTAAATCTTTTAAGACGTTAAGTTCATTTGTGAGGTTTATGTTATGGGACAGCAGAAAAATTAAAAAAATCAGTAAACAGCCTTATCTCAGCTGAATGCGCACACAAACAGACACTTGTAGAAAAAAACATCCCAACAGTGAAACCATTGCAAAATCAAACACTGAGGGTACAGAACTAAATATTTTAAGATGTTAACTTCATTTGTGAGGTTTATGTTATGGGACAGCAGAAAAATGAAAAAAATCCGGAAACAGCCTTATCTCAGCTGAATGCGCACACAAACAGACACCAATAGAAAAACACATCCCAACAGTGAAATCATTGCAAAATCAAACACTGAGGGTACAGAACTAAATCTTTTAAGATGTTAACTTCATTTGTGAGGTTTATGTTATGGGACAGCAGAAAAATTAAAAAAATCCGTAAACAGCCTTATCTCAGCTGAATGCGCACACAAACAGACACCAATAGAAAAACACATCCAAACAGTGAAATCTTTGCAAAATTAAACACTGAGGGTAAAGAAGTATATCTTATAAGATGTTAAGTTCATTTGTTAGGTTTATATTATGGGAAAGTAGAAAAATGAAAAAAATCCGAAAACAGCCTTATCTCAGCTGTATGCGCACAAAAACAGACACCAATAGAAAAACACATCCAAACAGTGAAATCAATGCAAAATCAAACAGTGAGTGTACAGAACTAAATCTTTTAAGATGTTAACTTCATTTGTGAGGTTTATGTTATGGGACAGCAGAAAAATTAAAAAAATCCGTAAACAGCCTTATCTCAGCTGAATGCGCACACAAACAGACACTTGTAGAAAAAAACATCCCAACAGTGAAACCATTGCAAAATCAAACACTGAGGGTAAAGAAGTATATCTTGTAAGATGTTAAGTTCATTTGTTAGGTTTATATTATGGGAAAGTAGAAAAATGAAAAAAATCCGAAAACAGCCTTATCTCAGCTGTATGCGCACACAAACAGACACCAATAGAAAAACACATCCAAACAGTGAAATCAATGCAAAATCAAACAGTGAGTGTACAGAACTAAATCTTTTAAGATGTTAACTTCATTTGTGAGGTTTATGTTATGGGACAGTAGAAAAATGAAAAAAATCCGTAAACAGCCTTATCTCAGCTGAATGCGCACACAAACAGACACTTGTAGAAAAACACATCCCAACAGTGAAATCATTGCAAAATCAAACACTGAGGGTACAGAACTAAATCTTTTAAGATGTTAACTTCATTTGTGAGGTTTATGTTATGGGACAGCAGAAAAATTAAAAAAATCCGTAAACAGCCTTATCTCAGCTGAATGCGCACACAAACAGACTTCAATAGAAAAACACATCCAAACAGTGAAATCTTTGCAAAATTAAACACTGAGGGTAAAGAAGTATATCTTATAAGATGTTAAGTTCATTTGTTAGGTTTATATTATGGGAAAGTAGAAAAATGAAAAAAATCCGAAAACAGCCTTAACTCAGCTGAATGCGCACACAAACAGACACTTGTAGAAAAACACATCCAAACAGTGAAATCATTGCAAAATCAAACACTGAGGGTACAGAACTAAATCTTTTAAGATGTTAACTTCATTTGTGAGGTTTATGTTATGGGACAGCAGAAAAATTAAAAAAATCCGGAAACAGCCTTATCTCAGCTGAATGCGCACACAAACAGACACTTGTAGAAAAAAACATCCCAACAGTGAAACCATTGCAAAATCAAACACTGAGGGTACAGAACTAAATATTTTAAGATGTTAACTTCATTTGTGAGGTTTATGTTATGGGACAGCAGAAAAATGAAAAAAATCCGGAAACAGCCTTATCTCAGCTGAATGCGCACACAAACAGACACCAATAGAAAAACACATCCCAACAGTGAAATCATTGCAAAATCAAACACTGAGGGTACAGAACTAAATCTTTTAAGATGTTAACTTCATTTGTGAGGTTTATGTTATGGGACAGCAGAAAAATTAAAAAAATCCGTAAACAGCCTTATCTCAGCTGAATGCGCACACAAACAGACACCAATAGAAAAACACATCCAAACAGTGAAATCTTTGCAAAATTAAACACTGAGGGTAAAGAAGTATATCTTATAAGATGTTAAGTTCATTTGTTAGGTTTATATTATGGGAAAGTAGAAAAATGAAAAAAATCCG
The DNA here is from genome assembly GCF_958295425.1 of Solea solea. Taxonomy (NCBI): domain Eukaryota; kingdom Metazoa; phylum Chordata; class Actinopteri; order Pleuronectiformes; family Soleidae; genus Solea; species Solea solea. Next base: position 498,058 of record NC_081140.1, on the reverse strand, counting down.
AAAACAGCCTTATCTCAGCTGTATGCGCACACAAACAGACACCAATAGAAAAACACATCCAAACAGTGAAATCTTTGCAAAATTAAACACTGAGGGTAAAGAAGTATATCTTATAAGATGTTAAGTTCATTTGTTAGGTTTATATTATGGGAAAGTAGAAAAATGAAAAAAATCCGAAAACAGCCTTATCTCAGCTGTATGCGCACAAAAACAGACACCAATAGAAAAACACATCCAAACAGTGAAATCAATGCAAAATCAAACAGTGAGTGTACAGAACTAAATCTTTTAAGATGTTAACTTCATTTGTGAGGTTTATGTTATGGGACAGTAGAAAAATGAAAAAAATCCGTAAACAGCCTTATCTCAGCTGAATGCGCACACAAACAGACACTTGTAGAAAAACACATCCCAACAGTGAAATCATTGCAAAATCAAACACTGAGGGTACAGAACTAAATCTTTTAAGATGTTAACTTCATTTGTGAGGTTTATGTTATGGGACAGCAGAAAAATTAAAAAAATCCGTAAACAGCCTTATCTCAGCTGAATGCGCACACAAACAGACACCAATAGAAAAACACATCCAAACAGTGAAATCTTTGCAAAATTAAACACTGAGGGTAAAGAAGTATATCTTATAAGATGTTAAGTTCATTTGTTAGGTTTATATTATGGGAAAGTAGAAAAATGAAAAAAATCCGAAAACAGCCTTATCTCAGCTGTATGCGCACAAAAACAGACACCAATAGAAAAACACATCCAAACAGTGAAATCAATGCAAAATCAAACAGTGAGTGTACAGAACTAAATCTTTTAAGATGTTAACTTCATTTGTGAGGTTTATGTTATGGGACAGCAGAAAAATTAAAAAAATCCGTACCAGCCTTATCTCAGCTGAATGCGCACACAAACAGACACTTGTAGAAAAAAACATCCCAACAGTGAAACCATTGCAAAATCAAACACTGAGGGTAAAGAAGTATATCTTATAAGATGTTAAGTTCATTTGTTAGGTTTATATTATGGGAAAGTAGAAAAATGAAAAAAATCCGAAAACAGCCTTATCTCAGCTGTATGCGCACACAAACAGACACCAATAGAAAAACACATCCAAACAGTGAAATCAATGCAAAATCAAACAGTGAGTGTACAGAACTAAATCTTTTAAGATGTTAACTTCATTTGTGAGGTTTATGTTATGGGACAGTAGAAAAATGAAAAAAATCCGTAAACAGCCTTATCTCAGCTGAATGCGCACACAAACAGACACTTGTAGAAAAACACATCCCAACAGTGAAATCATTGCAAAATCAAACACTGAGGGTACAGAACTAAATCTTTTAAGATGTTAACTTCATTTGTGAGGTTTATGTTATGGGACAGCAGAAAAATTAAAAAAATCCGTAAACAGCCTTATCTCAGCTGAATGCGCACACAAACAGACTTCAATAGAAAAACACATCCAAACAGTGAAATCTTTGCAAAATTAAACACTGAGGGTGAAGAAGTATATCTTATAAGATGTTAAGTTCATTTGTTAGGTTTATATTATGGGAAAGTAGAAAAATGAAAAAAATCCGAAAACAGCCTTATCTCAGCTGTATGCGCACACAAACAGACACCAATAGAAAAACACATCCAAACAGTGAAATCTTTGCAAAATTAAACACTGAGGGTAAAGAAGTATATCTTATAAGATGTTAAGTTCATTTGTTAGGTTTATATTATGGGAAAGTAGAAAAATGAAAAAAATCCGAAAACAGCCTTATCTCAGCTGTATGCGCACACAAACAGACACCAATAGAAAAACACATCCAAACAGTGAAATCAATGCAAAATCAAACAGTGAGTGTACAGAACTAAATCTTTTAAGACGTTAAGTTCATTTGTGAGGTTTATGTTATGGGACAGCAGAAAAATTAAAAAAATCCGTAAACAGCCTTATCTCAGCTGAATGCGCACACAAACAGACACTTGTAGAAAAACACATCCCAACAGTGAAATCTTTGCAAAATCAAACACTGAGGGTACAGAAGTAAATCTTTTAAGATGTTAACTTCATTTGTGAGGTTTATGTTATGGGACAGCAGAAAAATTAAAAAAATCCGTAAACAGCCTTATCTCAGCTGAATGCGCACACAAACAGACTTCAATAGAAAAACACATCCAAACAGTGAAATCTTTGCAAAATTAAACACTGAGGGTAAAGAAGTATATCTTATAAGATGTTAAGTTCATGTGTTAGGTTTATATTATGGGAAAGTAGAAAAATGAAAAAAATCCGAAAACAGCCTTAACTCAGCTGAATGCGCACACAAACAGACACTTGTAGAAAAACACATCCAAACAGTGAAATCATTGCAAAATCAAACAGTGAGTGTACAGAACTAAATCTTTTAAGACGTTAAGTTCATTTGTGAGGTTTATGTTATGGGACAGCAGAAAAATTAAAAAAATCCGTAAACAGCCTTATCTCAGCTGAATGCGCACACAAACAGACACTTGTAGAAAAACACATCCAAACAGTGAAATCTTTGCAAAATTAAACACTGAGGGTAAAGAAGTATATCTTATAATATGTTAAGTTCATTTGTTAGGTTTATATTATGGGAAAGTAGAAAAATGAAAAAAATCCGGAAACAGCCTTATCTCAGCTAAATGCGCACACAAACAGACACTAATAGAAAAACACATCCAAACAGTGAAATCAATGCAAAACCAAACAGTGAGTGTACAGAACTAAATCTTTTAAGATGTTAACTTCATTTGTGAGGTTTATGTTATGGGACAGCAGAAAAATTAAAAAAATCCGTAAACAGCCTTATCTCAGCTGAATGCGCACACAAACAGACACTTGTAGAAAAAAACATCCCAACAGTGAAACCATTGCAAAATCAAACACTGAGGGTACAGAACTAAATATTTTAAGATGTTAACTTCATTTGTGAGGTTTATGTTATGGGACAGCAGAAAAATGAAAAAAATCCGGAAACAGCCTTATCTCAGCTGAATGCGCACACAAACAGACACCAATAGAAAAACACATCCCAACAGTTAAATCTTTGCAAAATCAAACAGTGAGTGTACAGAACTAAATCTTTTAAGATGTGAACTTCATTTGTGAGGTTTATATTATGGGACAGCAGAAAAATTTAAAAAAATCCGGAAACAGCCATATCTCAGCAGAATGCGCTTACAAACAGACACCAATAGAAAAACACATCCGTGAAATCATTGCAAAATCAAACACTGAGAGTACAGAAGTATATCTTATAAGATGTACATTTCATTTGTTCAGTTAACTGTATGGTTATTTGTCATAATCAAACTTCAAAAAAATATTTCTACACTGTTTTTTTCAACAAATGTTGCTTTCACAGCACACATTATTGTTGTAATCATATCATTATTATTAATATTATTATTATTATCGCTGTAAATATTATTATTGTTATCATCACCATCATTATATTTATATCATTAATACATTGACATTATATTAACATAAAAAAACAAAAACTCGCGCACTCATTCTATTGGGAACAATGACATGATGATGCTGTAGGGCCACCTTCAGCATTCGCTTCCGATTTTCATTAAGTTTCGATTCCACCTTAAAAAAAATGCACGTTTCGGCCAGTAGGGAGAAGTGCAAATTCAGGAATGGTTGCAATAGAATTCAGTCAGCATTCATATTTGAGATGGACTTTCTCCTATAGTCCAAAGTAGATATGGCCATATAGGGGATCACTGGAAAAATAAGGAGCTGTAGCATGCAAAGCAGGTGACATATTTCATGTGAAATCATATTAGGCCACTAGAGGGCAGTGCAAAGTCACAAATTGTTGCAAAATAATTGTCAAAATCTTGACTTTTGAGCTTGATTTTCTCCAAAATTCTCAAACCAGGAAAATTCATCACAAATACCCGATCACGATATGACAATATCAAAATTCTAAGATCATATCTTGTCTCATGTCATGATATAGCTATAATATTGTCATGCCTTCCTCATCATAGTTCACATTCCATTTGTCAGAGATAAAATATGAATCCATAACCCATTTTGAGAGGCAGGTTCTCATAAGGTTGGGATGTGTCAACTATTTGGGTTGCCACTAGACTCCCCTGTTTAAATGTAGGAGTTTAGTATTTTGGGCAACACCATGTTAGTTTTTGAAACCAGAAACAACCATAGTTATAAGAGAAGGGATGGATACTGATAGCTTGTCCACTACAAATCCACCTATAACTGCAACTTTGCAAACATGAAATGCAGAGCTGTCAATCACACACTGACAGCTCTGCATTTAAATGTAAAATTAAATTTACATTGTGGACATGCAGCTCTACTGAAGAGGAACTAAGACCATAAACCCTTTAGAACAATGTATGCAGGGCACCAGACTAACTTTTTACTAGGAGCACAGTAGCCCCCCCTATAACTGAATGTTTTAGGAGAGCAAGCAGAACATTTAGGGGCGCACACCTTAAACATTTCCTCTCATTTTCACTGTATTACTGATCAATACTCCGATAATAATTGAATAAATTGCAATGTGCTGTTTAGAATTCCCAGTGAATTTTTATTGTGCACTTGTTTGTTAAAGAATAACATCACATAAGAGACATTAAGTGTACATAAAATACCATCACTGTCACTACAGTACAATTATTAACTAGAAGTGGCCCGGTACTGTCCAGTACACAGAAACGGCACTTTTATTTGTGTACTGGCACATTTCACAAGATGCCGGTAATCTCTTATCAGTCCACTTGATTATGGTCCAGAGCAATAATGTCTCAGGGTACACTATGTGACGTTCACCTGTTCTCGCAAAAGTCAAGTGTTTATTCCTTGAGTTTGGAGTTTTTATTTTCTATCTAATCTCTATCTGGAAGACGACCGCTGTGGCGACCATCATCATGCTTCAAAAGCATGAGTTAGCTCATCCACACACTCATACTTTCTGATATAATAAAAATAAACATGGAGCTGGCAAGTTGAGGCTTGAAAATATCAGAGGAAGATGCACAGAAGGGATTAAGCTGGGCAATAGCCCGGTATCCTGGACTCTTGCTCAAAAATTAATAAATTGATAAAGTTGAACCTGAATTTTCCTTAACACTAAAACAAGGCCAGACCAAAAGTTTCACTCCCAGGGCTGGAGTATGCCAGGTGTAATATTATTAGATATTAATGTAGATGTGATGCAATAATTTGATGCACAAGCCTGTTTTCTTTGTGTATTACCTTAATGACTCTGTCCTGGCAGTGCTGGATGATCTTACACAGCTCCTCTGTACCCTGAGACTCGAGACTCTGATGAAGGATCTGCTCAAACATCTAGTAAAACACAATTTGTAGTTTTGTACCTAACTTTGTGACATACATGCATGTAACACCAGACAAACTGACTCATATAGGAATATCCCATGAAATAATGTGATAATGTTATTTATCACATGTGGACCCAGGTCCACAGTCTGTATTGTGGCATGTTTAACTGTTTAACTGTCCACTGAGTTATCAAACCGCCAAAAGATGTTCGCCTTTAGTTCTACTGTGTCCTTGATCAATGCCACAGTCAGAACCTCATCATTCAACTATTTGACAAACTCTAGTCAAACAGGAGCTACAGTGTAGGAAAATGATCAAGCAATATAATGAGTGTCAATAAAATGATTAGCTCTCATAGAAACTTCCCATTGTGTTAACCAGTTAACCAATAACCTATATCAGACTGGTTAGTCAGTAGTTGAGGTTTCACCTCTCTCATGGGGATCTGGGCCCTTTGGACAAACACTGACGGGCTGCTCACGTCAAACTGTTGCTGCAGACCCTCAAGGCTCAGGTTCACCACCTTCTCATAGCAGCTGTGCATCTTAACTGGATGGAAAGCCAGCATGGAGATCTTCTCCATGTGCTGAGGAGGAAGACAAGAAGGGAGAGGAAGAGATGGATGAGGCATGGACAGATTTGGGAAAAATGTATAATTGTGTCTCACAATAAATATACTACTGCAAAAGTATCACTAATGTTACACTAGACAAATGCTGTTTAAATCACAAACATATTTGGAATAGGAGTATAGGAATTGCGGATAGATAACATTTGTTTTGTAAAGATCCAGATTCTTGTGCTTCAACTGCGAAAATCAGAGTGCATTTTCTATACATAATCATTATATATTGTGCTTCAATTTAAGCAATTCTCATGTTATGGGTTTTATTTAAAGCAACACAATTTTCAACCTTCACGTAATGTCTCTAAGCAGGGATGGGAAGTATTTCTGATACATGTATTAAAAAAAATACATATTTAAAATACGAAATATGCTCTTTTCTGGAGATGATGAAAAATTCCTTCAGATTTTGTACCAATATATTTCCATTATGTGTATTTTATTTAAAATACTGTAACATACATCCTTTGAAAAAAAGTGATGACATAAGAAGACAAATTGCAGGATGCTGCTTCAGATTGGACGTCATGGTGCTTGTGCCTACTTTAATTTGCCAGGACTTGTTAAGATCACAATTAGTCTACATAAGAATTGAATTGAGTCAAGCGATTACCATCAGAGCTGAGTTTCAAGACTTTAGAGCTCACTCTGTCGTTTACATCGATGACAGTGTTAAAGTCGCCACATAAAATAATTTTGTATCCGACCAATAGGGGTTCTTTAAGTCTTTTAAAAAGTTGAAAAATGTTTGTTCTCTCATGAGAGGTGTACACGTGTATCGTTCGTATTTTTTCTCCTCGGTAAAAACAATCCAACATGAGCAATCTACAAGGAATTAAATTAGGAAATCATTCGTTTTACGAATAATAGTGACATCACCAGTTTTAGAAAAAAGATCCCACCATCAGCTTTACTTTCGCCAATAGAAATTACACTTAGACCTTTGTTCCACATGCTGGATACCGTTACTCTTTACTTGTGTTCAGTCTCAGTTCTTGACAACATAATATGTCAAAGTCAGTTTTCAACAAGAATTTAATTTGTTGGGCTCTAAAAGAATTTGATTGGATGCCATGGGCATTCCAAGATGAAACTTTGGGGAAGGTCATAAATGTTTGGGGGGTTATGGTGTGGGTTTGTCGTGATTTTATAATATATATATATATATATATATTTATATATATTTATTTTAAAATAAGTTGTTGCCAAAGTTGTTGCTGTAAGGGGGGCTCTCTGCTACAGCCTGCGGGTAAAGCGGGGTGCTGCCAACTCGCTGACCCTGACCCTTATACCTATTCCAAGCCCTACCAGTAGAGGTCCCCCAAGCCCCAATTTATGAGCTGGAATAAAATGATATCAAAGTTTAGTTGGGGTGGCAAAAGACCCACGATAAGACTGGAAACTCTCCAGCTGCCAAAAGAAGAAGGAGGGATGAGACTTCCAAAATTAAAGGAATACTACCATGCGGCCCAATTGAGATATATTGTAGGTTGGTGCAAACCAGACACAGTGAAATGAAATAGAAAAAGAGTTTGGAGAAAACCCAGTACAGAATATAATTGGGGATAAAGAAACATACAAGAAGATTCAAAACCAAATAGACACAATCACGATGTTCACATACAAAATATGGTTCAGCATAATAAAAAAATATAAGATACAGAAAGACACTAATTTATTGAATATGATAGCAATTTTACACCGACTAGGTACGATATAGGATTTAAACAGTGGACAACCAAGGGAATCACAGCATGGTGTGTTTTGGTGAAAGATGGACAGCTTGAGAGTTTCCAAAATATGACAGAAAAAAAGGATTTAGATAATCAATCATGAATTCTGTGGATTCCTGCAACTTAGAGACTACTATATGAAAGAGATCAGGATGGACCCCTCCTGAGAAGTGAATAGTGTGATCCAGATCATCATAATCAACGCATACAAAGAAACCACAATTAGAATTATATTGGGACTATATAAAAAAAAATGCTACAAAATACATAAAAAAAAAGATGGGAATCAGGATTTAACATAAAACTTAGTGATGAAGATTGGCTAAGATTGGTATAATCTGCCAGACATTAGCCTCATGTATGAAACAAAGTGATTTTGAAGCAGAAACATATTTAGGTTACAAGGTCAGAGCTGCAGTGACTTCCTGACAAGTACAAATGAGCATTTCATGGGTTGTACTGGCAACAGATATGACAAATGTTGGGGGGCTGGGAGATTTTTTTTTAATCAGTCTTGAATATGTCAAAGATTACCCACAATATTAACTTTGAAGCATTGTTAGTTTTGTGTAGCATCAGCTAAAACATGTACTCCCTCCCCTCTTAATTTGAAAAGAGGACATTTGTAATATGGAAATGATTGAATATTTGGTGGTTTTGAGGAGGACTGATGCAGGACAAAAGTATTAATCTTTTATGACAACAATTCTTGGGAGTGAACATTCCTGCCATATACTCAAGTGTATGGTGAAAACAATGTTCAGTGTTCTATTGATCTATTAATAAAATGTTTTCATTTGAATTCCAATTTGCCAAGAGACCTTCTTACAAGAAAGTGTGCCATATGCACTAACACAGTGGAAATGAATCATAATGAAGCCTGAGGGTTAAGGAAACAGTTTGTCATCAACTAAATACTGTAGGTGTCCAAAGCCTGAGGGTCAGCCTCTTTCCCCGGATGAAGCAGAATCCAGTCACGTTAACTGTGCGTTGTAAGAATGGAAAAGACTGTCATAAAAAAAAAATAATAATTACAACACCCACACTGTATCAACATTCAGAGTGGACCTAATTTTTAAGAATAGAGGGATAGATTTAGTGTATAGCCTACTTGTTAAATAGACAGGACAGTGCAGCAGCAGCACCAGCGAAGCTCTCTGAACAGATCAGCAATGTGACCCACAGTCCTCACAACCGAAGACGCAGCCGAAACACAGCAAGCGGTTCCGCGAAAACGGGAGCTTTGCAGCTGCGGGTTCGGGTGAGAGGACATCGGTTCTCACAGTGGAACTGTTCAGACAGCAAGTCTGGCTCCCGTGTAACGTCGCAGACAACACCATCTCAGAGATAGGATACTGACTGCATTTAAACACTAAACTTTCGAAAAAAACAGCAAAGCGAAAAAGAAAAAAAAGAGCATGGAACATTTACATGTGCATATATTAGTATTAACTATATTTCGATTAATGCGTGTGTGTTTAAATGCATGTGTATGTATGTAGTGAAAAGACGTAGTTACTGTAATTAACGAACACATTTTAGCAATGGCCTGCTGTTTAGCTCATTATAATAATGTAAAATTTCACTTACCTCTACATTTTTGAGCATCTTCCTGTGACATGTCAATAGCCTCCCTCTACCACCAACTTCCCCAGTAATTCCTTGGTCAGCGACTGATGCTGCAACTCCATTACATGTTCATCCACCTGCTGAGCAGACACTAACCTGTTCACGTTTTGGATATTAATCCGCTGCTGCTGTGGTGGGGAACTACGTTGCGTTGGAGTGTGACGATGGTCGATAATTATCTTAAAGCTACAGTAGTAGTTGAAATAAACTGCCCCTTTGTTTCACCACACATGCATGGCAGAAATGTTCGCTTCCAAGATTTTTTGTAATAAAAACATAACAGATTAATCCTCTGCATTCTTTGTGCGTTTGGATTTTTTTTTGAGGATATCTTACACCAAATTGCTTCAAATTTGGTGAAGGTGAAGTTATTTTCCACTGTCAGGGAATATCAACATTTTTCATTATCATATAACACACTATTCAATCAATATCTGAAGCTAAAATGATGTGGGTGTATTTTAGGGATATCATAGTATGGTGTGAATGTGGGTTTAGGAATAAATGTGTGTGTGTGTGTCTGTGTCTGTGTGTCTGTGTGTATGTGCGACTCCAGGCACTTCTTGTTCTCACATCAAGTTCAAATCGACATGATACACAGGCACCTACACCTACAAAGAGGCTCATACACACATTCACTCCTTTGAGTAAAAAAAAGAAACAGGCATCTTGAGGGACTTCAAAGACTTGCCCTCTACGTGAACCCAAACAAAAGTCTGGTTTTGTTTACACAGGTGCAATTACAGGTAAACACAATGTTTCACTTTGTTTGGGGCTCAATTCATCCTGACTGTCAAAGACACAGCCTCAGACGCTGAAGACCTCGACCTCATCAACATCAGTCACAATGTACTGAAAAAGAAAAAGGTTAAATAATTTATCAAAACTAACCCTAACCCTATCATATTATAGTGATTACATGTAAAATAATTACATCAAATCAAACATAAGCTAGATGTTTTGTATGACCTGTGTGATCATCCGTTTTTGATGAAGTTTAAAATCCATAATTTGTATTAGTAGTGTATGATTTCACTTTCACTGAACTCAGTACCACTTATACTTCATATACTAGTAGTATGGAGTACTTTTACTGTATACGTTTTGGAGGAATATAGGGTCAAAGTTCACTTTTTGCAACAAACAATAGGGTAACATTTTTTGATGAAGTATAAAATCCTTATTTTTTATCAGTACTTTATGATTTAACTTTCACTGGACGTATTCAGCTGAGGTTAGGCTGTTTTCGGATTTTTTTCTTTTTTCTACTGTCCCATAATATAAACCTCACTAATGAAGTTAACATCATATAAGATATACTTCTGTACCCTCAGTGTTTGATTTTGCAATGATTTCACTGTTGGGATGTGTTTTTCTATTGGTGTCTGTTTGTGTGCGCATCCAGCCGAGATAAGGCTGTTTCGGATTTTTTTCTACTGTCCACAGTACTGTGCAAAGGTTTTAGGCAGTTGTGAAAAAAATGAATCAATCATCAATCAACAAAATGCAGTGAATAAACAAAAGAGAAATCTAAATCACCCTTTGTGAGGTTTATGTTATGGGACAGTAGAAAAATGAAAAAAATCAGAAAACAGCCGTATCCCTGCTGAATGCGCACAAAAACAGAGACAAATAGAAAAACACATCCAAACAGTGAAATCATTGCAAAATCAAACACTGAGGGTACATCAATATACCTTATAAGATGTTAACTTCATATTATAGGACGGTAGAAAAAAGATTAAAATACCCTCGATCAGCCTTAGTCCCTGATACACATACGGAAAAATCAGACTCCTGGCTTAATGCCTTTAGGAATTATTACAAAAAACACACCACAGCGGCTGACCTTTGACCTTTCCAAAGGTTGCACGGGTCTGAAACTCAGCACCCTGGATCAGCCAGGAGTCCCTGATACACATACGGAGAAATCAGCATCCGGGCTCATTGCCTTTAGGAATTATTGAAGAAAAGACAGTTTCCCACATTTCTTACATTTGAATTTTACAGACTGTGTTTTTGGCAGTTTTTTTTGGCCAGGGGGAAAAAAGCCCACAGTCCTGTGTCCAAAAACTGAAGACTCTATACAGTCTTAGACTCTTTGGCCAGAGTGGAAGTTTTGGAGGAACTACATTTCTACAGGTCGCAGGAGTGTGAATATTTCATATGTCGTTTGGGGTCCCAAGACGAGCGGAACGACGAGGGTACATTAGTATATCTTATAAGATGTTAACTTTATTTGTGAGGTTTATGTTATGGGACAGTTAAAAAATGAAAAAAAATCAGAAAACAGTCGTATTCCAGCTGAATGCGCACAAAAACAGACAAAAATAGAAAAACACATTCAAAACAGTGAGATCATTGCAAAATCAAACACTGAAGGTATATAACTATATCTTTTGAGATGTTAACTTTATTTGTGAGGTTTATGTTATGGGACAATAAAAAAATGAATAAAATCAGAAAACAGCCGTATCCCTGCTGAATGCACACAAAAACAGAGACAAATAGAAAAACACATCCAAACAGTGAAATCATTATAAATTCAAACACTGAGGGTACATCAATATACCTTATAAGATGTTAACTTCATATTATAGGACAGTAGAAAAAAGATTAAAATACCCTCGATCAGCCTTAGTCCTTGATACACATACGGAAAAATCAGACTCCTGGCTTAATGCCTTTAGGAATTATTACAAAAAACAAACCTAAACGGCTGACCTTTGACCTTTCCGAAGGTTACACAGGTCTGAAACTCGGCACCCTAGATTAGCCTTAGTCCCTGATACACATACGGAAAAATCAGACTCCTGGCTCGATGCCTTTATGAATTATTACAAAAAACACACCCGAACGGCTGACCATTGACCTTTCCGAAGGTTGCACAGGTCTGAAACTCGGCACCCTGGATCAGCCTTAGTCCCTATACACACACGGAAAAATCGCACTCCTGGCTCAATGCCTTTAGGAATTATTACAAAAAACACACCACAGCGGCTGACCTTTGACCTTTCCAAAGGTTGCACGGGTCTGAAACTCGGCACCCTGGATCAGCCAGGAGTCCCTGATACACATACGGAGAAATCAGCATCCGGGCTCATTGCCTTTAGGAATTATTGAAGAAAAGACAGTTTCCCACCTTTCTTACGTTTGAATTTTACAGACTGTGTTTTTTGGCAGTTTTTTTTGGCCAGGGGGAAAAAGCCCAAAGTCCTGTGTCCAAAAACTGAAAATCAGGTCATGTCAGACTCTATACAGTCTTAGACTCTTTGGCCAGAGTGGAAGTTTTGGAGGAACTACATTTCTACAGGTCGCAGGAGTGTGAATATTTCATATGTCGTTTGGGGTCCCAAGACGAGCGGAACGACGAGGGTACATTAGTATATCTTATAAGATGTTAACTTTATTTGTGAGGTTTATGTTATGGGACAGTAGAAAATGAAAAAAAATCAGAAAACAGTCGTATTCCAGCTGAATGCTCACAAAAACAGACACAAATAGAAAAACACATCCAAACAGTGAAATCATTGCAAAATCAAACACTGAGGGTACCGAAGAATATCTTATAAGATGTTAACTTTATTTGTGAGGTTTATGTTATGGGACAGTAGAAAAATGAAAAAAAATCAGAAAACAGTCGTATTCCAGCTGAATGCGCACAAAAACAGACAAAAAACACACCCGGACGGCTGACCTTTGACCTTTCCAAAGGTTGCACGGGTCTGAAACTCGGCACCCTGGATTAGCCTTAGTCCCTGATACACATACAGAAAAATCAGACTCCTGGCTAAATGCCTTTAGGAATTATTACAAAAAACACACCCGAACGGCTGACCATTGACCTTTTCCGAAAGTTGCACAGGTCTGAAACTCGGCAACCGGGATAAGCTTTAGTCCCTATACACATATGGAAAAATCAGACTCCTGACTCAATACCTTTAGGAATTATTACAAAAAACACACCACAGCGGCTGACCTTTGACCTTTCCAAAGGTTGCACGGGTCTGAAACTCGGCACCCTGGATCAGCCAGGAGTCCCTGATACACATACGGAGAAATCAGCATCCGGGCTCATTGCCTTTAGGAATTATTGAAGAAAAGACAGTTTCCCACCTTTCTTACATTTGAATTTTACAGACTGTGTTTTTGGCAGTTTTTTTTGGCCAGGGGGAAAAAAAGCCCACAGTCCTGTGTCCAAAAACTGAAGACTCTATACAGTCTTAGACTCTTTGGCCAGAGTGGAAGTTTTGGAGGAACTACCTTTCTACAGGGCCCTGCGATGGACTGGCGAACTGTCCAGGGTGTACCCCGCCTATCGCCCGATGTAGCTGAGATTGGCACAGCACCCCCGCGACCCTCTGGTTGAGGATAAAGCGGTAGATGATGACTGACTGACATTTCTACAGGTCGCAGGAGTGTGAATATTTCATATGTCGTTTGGGGTCCCAAGACGAGCGGAACGACGAAGGTACATTAGTATATCTTATAAGATATTAACTTTATTTGTGAGGTTTATGTTATGGGACAGTAGAAAAATGAAAAAAAATCAGAAAACAGTCGTATTCCAGCTGAATGCGCACAAAAACAGACAAAAATAGAAAAACACATTCAAACAGTGAAATCATTGCAAAATCAAACACTGAAGGTATATAACTATATCTTATGAGATGTTAACTTTATTTGTGAGGTTTATGTTATGGGACAATAAAAAAATGAATAAAATCAGAAAACAGCCGTATCCCTGCTGAATGCACACAAAAACAGAGACAAATAGAAAAACACATCCAAACAGTGAAATCATTGCAAAATCAAACACTGAAGGTATATAACTATATCTTATAAGATTTTAACTTTATTTGTGAGGTTTATGTTATGGGAGAGTAGAAAAATGAAAAAAATTGCGAAAACAGCCGTATCCCTGCTGAATGCGCACAAAAACAGACACAAATAGAAAAACACATCCAAACAGTGAAATCAATATAAATTTAAACACTGAGGGTACATCAATATACCTTATAAGATGTTAACTTCATATTATAGGACAGTAGAAAAAAGATTAAAATACCCTCGATCAGCCTTAGTCCCTGATACACATACGGAAAAATCAGACTCCTGGCTTAATGCCTTTAGGAATTATTACAAAAAACACACCACAGCGGCTGACCTTTGACCTTTCCAAAGGTTGCACGGGTCTGAAACTCGACACCCTGGATTAGCCTTAGTCCCTGATACACATACGGAAAAATCAGACTCCTGGCTTAATGCCTTTAGGAATTATTACAAAAAACACACCCGAAATCAGACTCCTGACTATTGAGTCAGGAGTCTGATTTCGGGTGTGTTTTACAAAAAATACACCACAGTGGCTGACCTTTGACCTTTCCAAAGGTTGCACAGATCTGAAACTCAGCACCCTGGATCAGCCAGGAGTCCCTGATACACATACGGAGAAATCAGCATCCGGGCTCATTGCCTTTAGGAATTATTGAAGAAAAGACAGTTTCCCACCTTTCTTACGTTTGAATTTTACAGACTGTGTTTTTGGCAGTTTTTTTTGGCCAGGGGGAAAAAAGCCCAAAGTCCTGTGTCCAAAACTGAAAATCAGGTCATGTCAGACTCTATACAGTCTTAGACTCTTTGGCCAGACTCCTGGCTTAATGCCTTTAGGAATTATTACAAAAAACACACCCGAACGGCTGACCTTTGACCTTTCCAAAGGTTGCACGGGTCTGAAACTCGGCACCCTGGATTAGCCTTAGTCCCTGATACACATACAGAAAAATCAGACTCCTGGCTTAATGCCTTTAGGAATTATTACAAAAAACACACCCGAACGGCTAACCATTGACCTTTTCCGAAAGTTGCACAGGTCTGAAACTCGGCAACCGGGATAAGCTTTAGTCCCTGATACACATACGGAGAAATCAGCATCCGGGCTCATTGCCTTTAGGAATTATTGAAGAAAAGACAGTTTCCCACCTTTCTTACATTTGAATTTTACAGACTGTGTTTTTGGCAGTTTTTTTTGGCCCGGGGGAAAAAAGCCCACAGTCCTGTGTCCAAAAACTGAAGACTCTATACAGTCTTAGACTCTTTGGCCAGAGTGGAAGTTTTGGAGGAACTACATTTCTACAGGGCCCTGCGATGGACTGGCGAACTGTCCAGGGTGTACCCCGCCTATCGCCCGATGTAGCTGAGATTGGCACAGCACCCCCGCGACCCTCTGGTTGAGGATAAAGCGGTAGATGATGACTGACTGACATTTCTACAGGTCGCAGGAGTGTGAATATTTCATATGTCGTTTGGGGTCCCAAGACGAGCGGAACGACGAAGGTACATTAGTATATCTTATAAGATGTTAACTTTATTTGTGAGGTTTATGTTATGGGACAGTAGAAAAATGAAAAAAAATCAGAAAACAGTCGTATTCCAGCTGAATGCGCACAAAAACAGACAAAAATAGAAAAACACATTCAAACAGTGAAATCATTGCAAAATCAAACACTGAAGGTATATAACTATATCTTATGAGATGTTAACTTTATTTGTGAGGTTTATGTTATGGGACAATAAAAAAATGAATAAAATCAGAAAACAGCCGTATCCCTGCTGAATGCACACAAAAACAGAGACAAATAGAAAAACACATCCAAACAGTGAAATCATTGCAAAATCAAACACTGAAGGTATATAACTATATCTTATAAGATTTTAACTTTATTTGTGAGGTTTATGTTATGGGAGAGTAGAAAAATGAAAAAAATTGCGAAAACAGCCGTATCCCTGCTGAATGCGCACAAAAACAGACACAAATAGAAAAACACATCCAAACAGTGAAATCAATATAAATTTAAACACTGAGGGTACATCAATATACCTTATAAGATGTTAACTTCATATTATAGGACAGTAGAAAAAAGATTAAAATACCCTCGATCAGCCTTAGTCCCTGATACACATACGGAAAAATCAGACTCCTGGCTTAATGCCTTTAGGAATTATTACAAAAAACACACCACAGCGGCTGACCTTTGACCTTTCCAAAGGTTGCACGGGTCTGAAACTCGACACCCTGGATTAGCCTTAGTCCCTGATACACATACGGAAAAATCAGACTCCTGGCTTAATGCCTTTAGGAATTATTACAAAAAACACACCCGAAATCAGACTCCTGACTCAATGCCTTACAAAAAATACACCACAGTGGCTGACCTTTGACCTTTCCAAAGGTTGCACAGATCTGAAACTCAGCACCCTGGATCAGCCAGGAGTCCCTGATACACATACGGAGAAATCAGCATCCGGGCTCATTGCCTTTAGGAATTATTGAAGAAAAGACAGTTTCCCACCTTTCTTACGTTTGAATTTTACAGACTGTGTTTTTGGCAGTTTTTTTTGGCCAGGGGGAAAAAAGCCCAAAGTCCTGTGTCCAAAACTGAAAATCAGGTCATGTCAGACTCTATACAGTCTTAGACTCTTTGGCCAGACTCCTGGCTTAATGCCTTTAGGAATTATTACAAAAAACACACCCGAACGGCTGACCTTTGACCTTTCCAAAGGTTGCACGGGTCTGAAACTCGGCACCCTGGATTAGCCTTAGTCCCTGATACACATACAGAAAAATCAGACTCCTGGCTTAATGCCTTTAGGAATTATTACAAAAAACACACCCGAACGGCTAACCATTGACCTTTTCCGAAAGTTGCACAGGTCTGAAACTCGGCAACCGGGATAAGCTTTAGTCCCTGATACACATACGGAGAAATCAGCATCCGGGCTCATTGCCTTTAGGAATTATTGAAGAAAAGACAGTTTCCCACCTTTCTTACATTTGAATTTTACAGACTGTGTTTTTGGCAGTTTTTTTTGGCCCGGGGGAAAAAAGCCCACAGTCCTGTGTCCAAAAACTGAAGACTCTATACAGTCTTAGACTCTTTGGCCAGAGTGGAAGTTTTGGAGGAACTACATTTCTACAGGGCCCTGCGATGGACTGGCGAACTGTCCAGGGTGTACCCCGCCTATCGCCCGATGTAGCTGAGATTGGCACAGCACCCCCGCGACCCTCTGGTTGAGGATAAAGCGGTAGATGATGACTGACTGACATTTCTACAGGTCGCAGGAGTGTGAATATTTCATATGTCGTTTGGGGTCCCAAGACGAGCGGAACGACGAAGGTACATTAGTATATCTTATAAGATGTTAACTTTATTTGTGAGGTTTATGTTATGGGACAGTAGAAAAATGAAAAAAAATCAGAAAACAGTCGTATTCCAGCTGAATGCGCACAAAAACAGACAAAAATAGAAAAACACATTCAAACAGTGAA
Source organism: Solea solea (assembly GCF_958295425.1). Taxonomy (NCBI): domain Eukaryota; kingdom Metazoa; phylum Chordata; class Actinopteri; order Pleuronectiformes; family Soleidae; genus Solea; species Solea solea. The sequence continues at coordinate 480,398 of NC_081140.1, read as the reverse complement.
ATCATTGCAAAATCAAACACTGAAGGTATATAACTATATCTTATGAGATGTTAACTTTATTTGTGAGGTTTATGTTATGGGACAATAAAAAAATGAATAAAATCAGAAAACAGCCGTATCCCTGCTGAATGCACACAAAAACAGAGACAAATAGAAAAACACATCCAAACAGTGAAATCATTGCAAAATCAAACACTGAAGGTATATAACTATATCTTATAAGATTTTAACTTTATTTGTGAGGTTTATGTTATGGGAGAGTAGAAAAATGAAAAAAATTGCGAAAACAGCCGTATCCCTGCTGAATGCGCACAAAAACAGACACAAATAGAAAAACACATCCAAACAGTGAAATCAATATAAATTTAAACACTGAGGGTACATCAATATACCTTATAAGATGTTAACTTCATATTATAGGACAGTAGAAAAAAGATTAAAATACCCTCGATCAGCCTTAGTCCCTGATACACATACGGAAAAATCAGACTCCTGGCTTAATGCCTTTAGGAATTATTACAAAAAACACACCACAGCGGCTGACCTTTGACCTTTCCAAAGGTTGCACGGGTCTGAAACTCGACACCCTGGATTAGCCTTAGTCCCTGATACACATACGGAAAAATCAGACTCCTGGCTTAATGCCTTTAGGAATTATTACAAAAAACACACCCGAAATCAGACTCCTGACTCAATGCCTTACAAAAAATACACCACAGTGGCTGACCTTTGACCTTTCCAAAGGTTGCACAGATCTGAAACTCAGCACCCTGGATCAGCCAGGAGTCCCTGATACACATACGGAGAAATCAGCATCCGGGCTCATTGCCTTTAGGAATTATTGAAGAAAAGACAGTTTCCCACCTTTCTTACATTTGAATTTTACAGACTGTGTTTTTGGCAGTTTTTTTTGGCCAGGGGGAAAAAAGCCCAAAGTCCTGTGTCCAAAACTGAAAATCAGGTCATGTCAGACTCTATACAGTCTTAGACTCTTTGGCCAGACTCCTGGCTTAATGCCTTTAGGAATTATTACAAAAAACACACCCGAACGGCTGACCTTTGACCTTTCCAAAGGTTGCACGGGTCTGAAACTCGGCACCCTGGATTAGCCTTAGTCCCTGATACACATACAGAAAAATCAGACTCCTGGCTTAATGCCTTTAGGAATTATTACAAAAAACACACCCGAACGGCTAACCATTGACCTTTTCCGAAAGTTGCACAGGTCTGAAACTCGGCAACCTGGATAAGCTTTAGTCCCTGATACACATACGGAGAAATCAGCATCCGGGCTCATTGCCTTTAGGAATTATTGAAGAAAAGACAGTTTCCCACCTTTCTTACATTTGAATTTTACAGACTGTGTTTTTGGCAGTTTTTTTTGGCCAGGGGGAAAAAAGCCCACAGTCCTGTGTCCAAAAACTGAAGACTCTATACAGTCTTAGACTCTTTGGCCAGAGTGGAAGTTTTGGAGGAACTACATTTCTACAGGTCGCAGGAGTGTGAATATTTCATATGTCGTTTGGGGTCAAAAGACGAGCGGAACGACGAGGGTACTTAGTATATCTTATAAGATGTTAACTTTATTTGTGAGGTTTATGTTATGGGACAGTAGAAAAATGAAAAAAAATCAGAAAACAGTCGTATTCCAGCTGAATGCGCACAAAAACAGACAAAAATAGAAAAACACATTCAAACAGTGAAATCATTGCAAAATCAAACACTGAAGGTATATAACAATATCTTATAAGATGTTAACTTTATTTCTGAGGTTTATGTTATGGGACAGTAGAAAAATGAAAAAAAATCAGAAAACAGTCGTATTCCAGCTGAATGCGCACAAAAACAGACAAAAATAGAAAAACACATTCAAACAGTGAAATCATTGCAAAATCAAACACTGAAGGTATATAACTATATCTTATAAGATTTTAACTTTATTTGTGAGGTTTATGTTATGGGACAGTAGAAAAATGAAAAAAATTGCGAAAACAGCCGTATTCCTTCTGAATGCGCACAAAAACAGACACAAATAGAAAAACACATCCAAACAGTGAAATCATTATAAATTTAAACACTGAGGGTACATCAATATACCTTATAAGATGTTAACTTCATATTATAGGACAGTAGAAAAAAGATTAAAATACCCTCGATCAGCCTTAGTCCCTGATACACATACGGAAAAATCAGACTCCTGGCTTAATGCCTTTAGGAATTATTCCAAAAAACACACCCAAATGGCTGACCTTTGACCTTTCCAAAGGTTGCACGGGTCTTAAACTCGGCACCCTAGATACACATACGGAAAAATCAGACTTCTGGCTTAATGTCTTTAGGAATTATTACAAAAAACACACCCGAACGGCTGACCTTTGACCTTTCCGAAGGTTGCACAGGTCTGAAACTCTGCACCCTAGATCAGCCTTAGTCCCTGATACACACACGGAAAAATCTGACTCCTGGCTCAATGCCTTTAGGAATTATTACAAAAAACACACCCGAACGGCTGACCATTGACCTTTTCCGAAAGTTGCACAGGTCTGAAACTCGGCAACCGGGATAAGCTTTAGTCCCTGATACACATACGGAAAAATCTGACTCCTGACTCAATGCCTTTAGGAATTATTACAAAAAATACACCACAGTGGCTGACCTTTGACCTTTCCAAAGGTTGCACAGATCTGAAACTCAGCACCCTGGATCAGCCAGGAGTCCCTGATACACATACGGAGAAATCAGCATCCGGGCTCATTGCCTTTAGGAATTATTGAAGAAAAGACAGTTTCCCACCTTTCTTACGTTTGAATTTTACAGACTGTGTTTTTGGCAGTTTTTTTTGGCCAGGGGGAAAAAAGCCCAAAGTCCTGTGTCCAAAAACTGAAAATCAGGTCATGTCAGACTCTATACAGTCTTAGACTCTTTGGCCAGAGTGGAAGTTTTGGAGGAACTACATTTCTACAGGTCGCAGGAGTGTGAATATTTCATATGTCGTTTGGGGTCCCAAGACGAGCGGAACGACGAGGGTACATTAGTATATCTTATAAGATGTTAACTTTATTTGTGAGGTTTATGTTATGGGACAGTAGAAAATGAAAAAAAATCAGAAAACAGTCGTATTCCAGCTGAATGCGCACAAAAACAGACACAAATAGAAAAACACATCCAAACAGTGAAACTATTGCAAAATCAAACACTGAGGGTACCGAAGAATATCTTATAAGATGTTAACTTTATTTGTGAGGTTTATGTTATGGGACAGTAGAAAAATGAAAAAAAAATCAGAAAACAGTCGTATTCCAGCTTACTGCACACAAAAACAGACAAAAATAGAAAAACACATTCAAACAGTGAAATCATTGCAAAATCAAACACTGATGGTAAATAACTATATCTTATAAGATGTTACATTTATTTGTGAGGTTTATGTTATGGGACAGTAGAAAAATGAAAAAAAATCAGAAAACAGCCGTATCCCTGCTGAATGCACACAAAAACAGAGACAAATAGAAAAACACATCCAAACAGTGAAATGATTGCAAAATCAAACACTGAAGGTATATAACTATATCTTATAAGATTTTAACTTTATTTGTGAGGTTTATGTTATGGGACAGTAGAAAAATGAAAAAAATTGTGAAAACAGCCGTATCCCTGCTGAATGCGCACAAAAACAGACACAAATAGAAAAACACATCCAAACAGTAAAATCATTATAAATTCAAACACTGAGGGTACATCAATATACCTTATAAGATGTTAACTTCATATTATAGGACAGTAGAAAAAAGATTAAAATACCCTCGATCAGCCTTAGTCCCTGATACACATACGGAAAAATCAGACTCCTGGCTTAATGCCTTTAGGAATTATTACAAAAAACACACCCGAACGGCTGACCTTTGACCTTTCCAAAGGTTGCACAGGTCTGAAACTCGGCAACCGGGATAAGCTTTAGTCCCTGATACACATACGGAAAAATCAGACTCCTGACTCAATGCCTTTAGGAATTATTACAAAAAACACACCACAGCGGCTGACCTTTGACCTCATTGCCTTTAGGAATTGTTGAATAAAAGACAGTTTCCCACCTTTCTTACGTTTGAATTTTACAGACTGTGTTTTTGGCTGTTTTTTTTGGCCAGGGGGAAAAAAGCCCAAAGTCCTGTGTCCAAAAACTGAAAATCAGGTCATGTCAGACTCTATACAGTCTTAGACTCTTTGGCCAGAGTGGAAGTTTTGGAGGAACTACATTTCTACAGGTCGCAGGAGTGTGAATATTTCATATGTCGTTTGGGGTCCCAAGACGAGCGGAACGACGAGGGTACATTAGTATATCTTATAAGATGTTAACTTTATTTGTGAGGTTTATGTTATGGGACAGTAGAAAATGAAAAAAAATCAGAAAACAGTCGTATTCCAGCTGAATGCGCACAAAAACAGACACAAATAGAAAAACACATCCAAACAGTGAAATCATTATAAATTTAAACACTGAGGGTACATCAATATACCTTATAAGATGTTAACTTCATATTATAGGACAGTAGAAAAAAGATTAAAATACCCTCGATCAGCCTTAGTCCCTGATACACATACGGAAAAATCAGACTCCTGGCTTAATGCCTTTAGGAATTATTCCAAAAAACACACCCAAATGGCTGACCTTTGACCTTTCCAAAGGTTGCACGGGTCTTAAACTCGGCACCCTAGATACACACACGGAAAAATCAGACTCCTGGCTCAATGCCTTTAGGAATTATTACAAAAAACACACCCGAACGGCTGACCATTGACCTTTTCCGAAAGTTGCACAGGTCTGAAACTCGGCAACCGGGATAAGCTTTAGTCCCTGATACACATACGGAAAAATCTGACTCCTGACTCAATGCCTTTAGGAATTATTACAAAAAATACACCACAGTGGCTGACCTTTGACCTTTCCAAAGGTTGCACAGATCTGAAACTCAGCACCCTGGATCAGCCAGGAGTCCCTGATACACATACGGAGAAATCAGCATCCGGGCTCATTGCCTTTAGGAATTATTGAAGAAAAGACAGTTTCCCACCTTTCTTACGTTTGAATTTTACAGACTGTGTTTTTGGCAGTTTTTTTTGGCCAGGGGGAAAAAAGCCCAAAGTCCTGTGTCCAAAAACTGAAAATCAGGTCATGTCAGACTCTATACAGTCTTAGACTCTTTGGCCAGAGTGGAAGTTTTGGAGGAACTACATTTCTACAGGTCGCAGGAGTGTGAATATTTCATATGTCGTTTGGGGTCCCAAGACGAGCGGAACGACGAGGGTACATTAGTATATCTTATAAGATGTTAACTTTATTTGTGAGGTTTATGTTATGGGACAGTAGAAAATGAAAAAAAATCAGAAAACAGTCGTATTCCAGCTGAATGCGCACAAAAACAGACACAAATAGAAAAACACATCCAAACAGTGAAACTATTGCAAAATCAAACACTGAGGGTACCGAAGAATATCTTATAAGATGTTAACTTTATTTGTGAGGTTTATGTTATGGGACAGTAGAAAAATGAAAAAAAAATCAGAAAACAGTCGTATTCCAGCTTACTGCACACAAAAACAGACAAAAATAGAAAAACACATTCAAACAGTGAAATCATTGCAAAATCAAACACTGATGGTAAATAACTATATCTTATAAGATGTTACATTTATTTGTGAGGTTTATGTTATGGGACAGTAGAAAAATGAAAAAAAATCAGAAAACAGCCGTATCCCTGCTGAATGCACACAAAAACAGAGACAAATAGAAAAACACATCCAAACAGTGAAATGATTGCAAAATCAAACACTGAAGGTATATAACTATATCTTATAAGATTTTAACTTTATTTGTGAGGTTTATGTTATGGGACAGTAGAAAAATGAAAAAAAATCAGAAAACAGCCGTATCCCTGCTGAATGCGCACAAAAACAGACACAAATAGAAAAACACATCCAAACAGTAAAATCATTATAAATTCAAACACTGAGGGTACATCAATATACCTTATAAGATGTTAACTTCATATTATAGGACAGTAGAAAAAAGATTAAAATACCCTCGATCAGCCTTAGTCCCTGATACACATACGGAAAAATCAGACTCCTGGCTTAATGCCTTTAGGAATTATTACAAAAAACACACCCGAACGGCTGACCTTTGACCTTTCCAAAGGTTGCACAGGTCTGAAACTCGGCAACCGGGATAAGCTTTAGTCCCTGATACACATACGGAAAAATCAGACTCCTGACTCAATGCCTTTAGGAATTATTACAAAAAACACACCACAGCGGCTGACCTTTGACCTCATTGCCTTTAGGAATTGTTGAATAAAAGACAGTTTCCCACCTTTCTTACGTTTGAATTTTACAGACTGTGTTTTTGGCTGTTTTTTTTGGCCAGGGGGAAAAAAGCCCAAAGTCCTGTGTCCAAAAACTGAAAATCAGGTCATGTCAGACTCTATACAGTCTTAGACTCTTTGGCCAGAGTGGAAGTTTTGGAGGAACTACATTTCTACAGGTCGCAGGAGTGTGAATATTTCATATGTCGTTTGGGGTCCCAAGACGAGCGGAACGACGAGGGTACATTAGTATATCTTATAAGATGTTAACTTTATTTGTGAGGTTTATGTTATGGGACAGTAGAAAATGAAAAAAAATCAGAAAACAGTCGTATTCCAGCTGAATGCGCACAAAAACAGACACAAATAGAAAAACACATCCAAACAGTGAAATCATTATAAATTTAAACACTGAGGGTACATCAATATACCTTATAAGATGTTAACTTCATATTATAGGACAGTAGAAAAAAGATTAAAATACCCTCGATCAGCCTTAGTCCCTGATACACATACGGAAAAATCAGACTCCTGGCTTAATGCCTTTAGGAATTATTCCAAAAAACACACCCAAATGGCTGACCTTTGACCTTTCCAAAGGTTGCACGGGTCTTAAACTCGGCACCCTAGATACACATACGGAAAAATCAGACTTCTGGCTTAATGCCTTTAGGAATTATTACAAAAAACACACCCGAACGGCTGACCTTTGACCTTTTCCGAAAGTTGCACAGGTCTGAAACTCGGCAACCGGGATAAGCTTTAGTCCCTGATACACATACGGAAAAATCAGACTCCTGACTCAATGCCTTTAGGAATTATTACAAAAAATACACCACAGTGGCTGACCTTTGACCTTTCCAAAGGTTGCACAGATCTGAAACTCAGCACCCTGGATCAGCCAGGAGTCCCTGATACACATACGGAGAAATCAGCATCCGGGCTCATTGCCTTTAGGAATTATTGAAGAAAAGACAGTTTCCCACCTTTCTTACGTTTGAATTTTACAGACTGTGTTTTTGGCTGTTTTTTTTGGCCAGGGGGAAAAAAGCCCAAACTCCTGTGTCCAAAAACTGAAAATCAGGTCATGTCAGACTCTATACAGTCTTAGACTCTTTGGCCAGAGTGGAAGTTTTGGAGGAACTACATTTCTACAGGTCGCAGGAGTGTGAATATTTCATATGTCGTTTGGGGTCCCAAGACGAGCGGAACGACGAGGGTACATTAGTATATCTTATAAGATGTTAACTTTATTTGTGAGGTTTATGTTATGGGACAGTAGAAAATGAAAAAAAATCAGAAAACAGTCGTATTCCAGCTGAATGCGCACAAAAACAGACACAAATAGAAAAACACATCCAAACAGTGAAATCATTGCAAAATCAAACACTGAGGGTACCGAAGAATATCTTATAAGATGTTAACTTTATTTGTGAGGTTTATGTTATGGGACAGTAGAAAAATGAAAAAAAAATCAGAAAACAGTCGTATTCCAGCTTACTGCACACAAAAACAGACAAAAATAGAAAAACACATTCAAACAGTGAAATCATTGCAAAATCAAACACTGATGGTATATAACTATATCTTATAAGATGTTAACTTTATTTCTGAGGTTTATGTTATGGGACAGTAGAAAAATGAAAAAAAATCAGAAAACAGCCGTATCCCTGCTGAATGCACACAAAAACAGAGACAAATAGAAAAACACATCCAAACAGTGAAATGATTGCAAAATCAAACACTGAAGGTATATGACTATATCTTATAAGATTTTAACTTTATTTGTGAGGTTTATGTTATGGGACAGTAGAAAAATGAAAAAAATTGTGAAAACAGCCGTATCCCTGCTGAATGCGCACAAAAACAGACACAAATAGAAAAACACATCCAAACAGTAAAATCATTATAAATTCAAACACTGAGGGTACATCAATATACCTTATAAGATGTTAACTTCATATTATAGGACAGTAGAAAAAAGATTAAAATACCCTCGATCAGCCTTAGTCCCTGATACACATACGGAAAAATCAGACTCCTGGCTTAATGCCTTTAGGAATTATTCCAAAAAACACACCCAAATGGCTGACCTTTGACCTTTCCAAAGGTTGCACGGGTCTTAAACTCGGCACCCTAGATACACATACGGAAAAATCAGACTTCTGGCTTAATGCCTTTAGGAATTATTACAAAAAACACACCCGAACGGCTGACCTTTGACCTTTCCGAAGGTTGCACAGGTCTGAAACTCTGCACCCTAGATCAGCCTTAGTCCCTGATACACACACGGAAAAATCAGACTCCTGGCTCAATGCCTTTAGGAATTATTACAAAAAACACACCCGAACGGCTGACCATTGACCTTTTCCGAAAGTTGCACAGGTCTGAAACTCGGCAACCGGGATAAGCTTTAGTCCCTGATACACATACGGAAAAATCAGACTCCTGACTCAATGCCTTTAGGAATTATTACAAAAAATACACCACAGTGGCTGACCTTTGACCTTTCCAAAGGTTGCACAGATCTGAAACTCAGCACCCTGGATCAGCCAGGAGTCCCTGATACACATACGGAGAAATCAGCATCCGGGCTCATTGCCTTTAGGAATTATTGAAGAAAAGACAGTTTCCCACCTTTCTTACGTTTGAATTTTACAGACTGTGTTTTTGGCTGTTTTTTTTGGCCAGGGGGAAAAAAGCCCAAAGTCCTGTGTCCAAAAACTGAAAATCAGGTCATGTCAGACTCTATACAGTCTTAGACTCTTTGGCCAGAGTGGAAGTTTTGGAGGAACTACATTTCTACAGGTCGCAGGAGTGTGAATATTTCATATGTCGTTTGGGGTCCCAAGACGAGCGGAACGACGAGGGTACATTAGTATATCTTATAAGATGTTAACTTTATTTGTGAGGTTTATGTTATGGGACAGTAGAAAATGAAAAAAAATCAGAAAACAGTCGTATTCCAGCTGAATGCGCACAAAAACAGACACAAATAGAAAAACACATCCAAACAGTGAAACTATTGCAAAATCAAACACTGAGGGTACCGAAGAATATCTTATAAGATGTTAACTTTATTTGTGAGGTTTATGTTATGGGACAGTAGAAAAATGAAAAAAAAATCAGAAAACAGTCGTATTCCAGCTTACTGCACACAAAAACAGACAAAAATAGAAAAACACATTCAAACAGTGAAATCATTGCAAAATCAAACACTGATGGTATATAACTATATCTTATAAGATGTTACATTTATTTGTGAGGTTTATGTTATGGGACAGTAGAAAAATGAAAAAAAATCAGAAAACAGCCGTATCCCTGCTGAATGCACACAAAAACAGAGACAAATAGAAAAACACATCCAAACAGTGAAATGATTGCAAAATCAAACACTGAAGGTATATGACTATATCTTATAAGATTTTAACTTTATTTGTGAGGTTTATGTTATGGGACAGTAGAAAAATGAAAAAAATTGTGAAAACAGCCGTATCCCTGCTGAATGCGCACAAAAACAGACACAAATAGAAAAACACATCCAAACAGTAAAATCATTATAAATTCAAACACTGAGGGTACATCAATATACCTTATAAGATGTTAACTTCATATTATAGGACAGTAGAAAAAAGATTAAAATACCCTCGATCAGCCTTAGTCCCTGATACACATACGGAAAAATCAGACTCCTGGCTTAATGCCTTTAGGAATTATTACAAAAAACACACCCGAACGGCTGACCTTTGACCTTTCCAAAGGTTGCACGGGTCTTAAACTCGGCACCCTAGATACACATACGGAAAAATCAGACTTCTGGCTTAATGCCTTTAGGAATTATTACAAAAAACACACCCGAACGGCTGACCTTTGACCTTTCCGAAGGTTGCACAGGTCTGAAACTCTGCACCCTAGATCAGCCTTAGTCCCTGATACACACACGGAAAAATCAGACTCCTGGCTCAATGCCTTTAGGAATTATTACAAAAAACACACCCGAACGGCTGACCATTGACCTTTTCCGAAAGTTGCACAGGTCTGAAACTCGGCAACCGGGATAAGCTTTAGTCCCTGATACACATACGGAAAAATCAGACTCCTGGCTCAATGCCTTTAGGAATTATTACAAAAAACACACCCGAACGGCTAACCATTGACCTTTTTCGAAAGTTGCACAGGTCTGAAACTCGGCAACCGGGATAAGCTTTAGTCCCTGATACACATACGGAAAAATCAGACTCCTGACTCAATGCCTTTAGGAATTATTACAAAAAATACACCACAGTGGCTGACCTTTGACCTTTCCAAAGGTTGCACAGATCTGAAACTCAGCACCCTGGATCAGCCAGGAGTCCCTGATACACATACGGAGAAATCAGCATCCGGGCTCATTGCCTTTAGGAATTATTGAAGAAAAGACAGTTTCCCACCTTTCTTACGTTTGAATTTTACAGACTGTGTTTTTGGCAGTTTTTTTTGGCCAGGGGGAAAAAAGCCCAAAGTCCTGTGTCCAAAAACTGAAAATCAGGTCATGTCAGACTCTATACAGTCTTAGACTCTTTGGCCAGAGTGGAAGTTTTGGAGGAACTACATTTCTACAGGTCGCAGGAGTGTGAATATTTCATATGTCGTTTGGGGTCCCAAGACGAGCGGAACGACGAGGGTACATTAGTATATCTTATAAGATGTTAACTTTATTTGTGAGGATTATGTTATGGGACAGTAGAAAATGAAAAAAAATCAGAAAACAGTCGTATTCCAGCTGAATGCGCACAAAAACAGACACAAATAGAAAAACACATCCAAACAGTGAAACTATTGCAAAATCAAACACTGAGGGTACCGAAGAATATCTTATAAGATGTTAACTTTATTTGTGAGGTTTATGTTATGGGACAGTAGAAAAATGAAAAAAAAATCAGAAAACAGTCGTATTCCAGCTTACTGCAAACAAAAACATACAAAAATAGAAAAACACATTCAAACAGTGAAATCATTGCAAAATCAAACACTGAGGGTACAGAAGTATATCTTATATGATGTTAACTTCATTAGTGAGGTTTATATTATGGGACAGTAGAAAAAAGAAAAAAATCCGAAAACAGCCTAACCTCAGCTGAATACGTCCAGTGAAAGTTAAATCATAAAGTACTGATAAAAAATAAGGATTTTATACTTCATCAAAAAATGTTACCCTATTGTTTGTTGCAAAAAGTGAACTTTGACCCTATATTCCTCCAAAACGTATACAGTAAAAGTACTCCATACTACTAGTATATGAAGTATAAGTGGTACTGAGTTCAGTGAAAGTGAAATCATACACTACTAATACAAATTATGGATTTTAAACTTCATCAAAAACGGATGATCACACAGGTCATACAAAACATCTAGCTTATGTTTGATTTGATGTAATTATTTTACATGTAATCACTATAATATGATAGGGTTAGGGTTAGTTTTGATAAATTATTTAACCTTTTTCTTTTTCAGTACATTGTGACTGATGTTGATGAGGTCGAGGTCTTCAGCGTCTGAGGCTGTGTCTTTGACAGTCAGGATGAATTGAGCCCCAAACAAAGTGAAACATTGTGTTTACCTGTAATTGCACCTGTGTAAACAAAACCAGACTTTTGTTTGGGTTCACGTAGAGGGCAAGTCTTTGAAGTCCCTCAAGATGCCTGTTTCTTTTTTTTACTCAAAGGAGTGAATGTGTGTATGAGCCTCTTTGTAGGTGTAGGTGCCTGTGTATCATGTCGATTTGAACTTGATGTGAGAACAAGAAGTGCCTGGAGTCGCACATACACACAGACACACAGACACAGACACACACACACACACATTTATTCCTAAACCCACATTCACACCATGATATCCCTAAAATACACCCACATCATTTTAGCTTCAGATATTGATTGAATAGTGTGTTATATGATAATGAAAAATGTTGATATTCCCTGACAGTGGAAAATAACTTCACCTTCACCAAATTTGAAGCAATTTGGTGTAAGATATCCTCAAAAAAAAATCCAAACGCACAAAGAATGCAGAGGATTAATCTGTTATGTTTTTATTACAAAAAATCTTGGAAGCGAACATTTCTGCCATGCATGTGTGGTGAAACAAAGGGGCAGTTTATTTCAACTACTACTGTAGCTTTAAGATAATTATCGACCATCGTCACACTCCAACGCAACGTAGTTCCCCACCACAGCAGCAGCGGATTAATATCCAAAACGTGAACAGGTTAGTGTCTGCTCAGCAGGTGGATGAACATGTAATGGAGTTGCAGCATCAGTCGCTGACCAAGGAATTACTGGGGAAGTTGGTGGTAGAGGGAGGCTATTGACATGTCACAGGAAGATGCTCAAAAATGTAGAGGTAAGTGAAATTTTACATTATTATAATGAGCTAAACAGCAGGCCATTGCTAAAATGTGTTCGTTAATTACAGTAACTACGTCTTTTCACTACATACATACACATGCATTTAAACACACACGCATTAATCGAAATATAGTTAATACTAATATATGCACATGTAAATGTTCCATGCTCTTTTTTTTCTTTTTCGCTTTGCTGTTTTTTTCGAAAGTTTAGTGTTTAAATGCAGTCAGTATCCTATCTCTGAGATGGTGTTGTCTGCGACGTTACACGGGAGCCAGACTTGCTGTCTGAACAGTTCCACTGTGAGAACCGATGTCCTCTCACCCGAACCCGCAGCTGCAAAGCTCCCGTTTTCGCGGAACCGCTTGCTGTGTTTCGGCTGCGTCTTCGGTTGTGAGGACTGTGGGTCACATTGCTGATCTGTTCAGAGAGCTTCGCTGGTGCTGCTGCTGCACTGTCCTGTCTATTTAACAAGTAGGCTATACACTAAATCTATCCCTCTATTCTTAAAAATTAGGTCCACTCTGAATGTTGATACAGTGTGGGTGTTGTAATTATTATTTTTTTTTTATGACAGTCTTTTCCATTCTTACAACGCACAGTTAACGTGACTGGATTCTGCTTCATCCGGGGAAAGAGGCTGACCCTCAGGCTTTGGACACCTACAGTATTTAGTTGATGACAAACTGTTTCCTTAACCCTCAGGCTTCATTATGATTCATTTCCACTGTGTTAGTGCATATGGCACACTTTCTTGTAAGAAGGTCTCTTGGCAAATTGGAATTCAAATGAAAACATTTTATTAATAGATCAATAGAACACTGAACATTGTTTTCACCATACACTTGAGTATATGGCAGGAATGTTCACTCCCAAGAATTGTTGTCATAAAAGATTAATACTTTTGTCCTGCATCAGTCCTCCTCAAAACCACCAAATATTCAATCATTTCCATATTACAAATGTCCTCTTTTCAAATTAAGAGGGGAGGGAGTACATGTTTTAGCTGATGCTACACAAAACTAACAATGCTTCAAAGTTAATATTGTGGGTAATCTTTGACATATTCAAGACTGATTAAAAAAAAATCTCCCAGCCCCCCAACATTTGTCATATCTGTTGCCAGTACAACCCATGAAATGCTCATTTGTACTTGTCAGGAAGTCACTGCAGCTCTGACCTTGTAACCTAAATATGTTTCTGCTTCAAAATCACTTTGTTTCATACATGAGGCTAATGTCTGGCAGATTATACCAATCTTAGCCAATCTTCATCACTAAGTTTTATGTTAAATCCTGATTCCCATCTTTTTTTTTATGTATTTTGTAGCATTTTTTTTTATATAGTCCCAATATAATTCTAATTGTGGTTTCTTTGTATGCGTTGATTATGATGATCTGGATCACACTATTCACTTCTCAGGAGGGGTCCATCCTGATCTCTTTCATATAGTAGTCTCTAAGTTGCAGGAATCCACAGAATTCATGATTGATTATCTAAATCCTTTTTTTCTGTCATATTTTGGAAACTCTCAAGCTGTCCATCTTTCACCAAAACACACCATGCTGTGATTCCCTTGGTTGTCCACTGTTTAAATCCTATATCGTACCTAGTCGGTGTAAAATTGCTATCATATTCAATAAATTAGTGTCTTTCTGTATCTTATATTTTTTTATTATGCTGAACCATATTTTGTATGTGAACATCGTGATTGTGTCTATTTGGTTTTGAATCTTCTTGTATGTTTCTTTATCCCCAATTATATTCTGTACTGGGTTTTCTCCAAACTCTTTTTCTATTTCATTTCACTGTGTCTGGTTTGCACCAACCTACAATATATCTCAATTGGGCCGCATGGTAGTATTCCTTTAATTTTGGAAGTCTCATCCCTCCTTCTTCTTTTGGCAGCTGGAGAGTTTCCAGTCTTATCGTGGGTCTTTTGCCACCCCAACTAAACTTTGATATCATTTTATTCCAGCTCATAAATTGGGGCTTGGGGGACCTCTACTGGTAGGGCTTGGAATAGGTATAAGGGTCAGGGTCAGCGAGTTGGCAGCACCCCGCTTTACCCGCAGGCTGTAGCAGAGAGCCCCCCTTACAGCAACAACTTTGGCAACAACTTATTTTAAAATAAATATATATAAATATATATATATATATATATATTATAAAATCACGACAAACCCACACCATAACCCCCCAAACATTTATGACCTTCCCCAAAGTTTCATCTTGGAATGCCCATGGCATCCAATCAAATTCTTTTAGAGCCCAACAAATTAAATTCTTGTTGAAAACTGACTTTGACATATTATGTTGTCAAGAACTGAGACTGAACACAAGTAAAGAGTAACGGTATCCAGCATGTGGAACAAAGGTCTAAGTGTAATTTCTATTGGCGAAAGTAAAGCTGATGGTGGGATCTTTTTTCTAAAACTGGTGATGTCACTATTATTCGTAAAACGAATGATTTCCTAATTTAATTCCTTGTAGATTGCTCATGTTGGATTGTTTTTACCGAGGAGAAAAAATACGAACGATACACGTGTACACCTCTCATGAGAGAACAAACATTTTTCAACTTTTTAAAAGACTTAAAGAACCCCTATTGGTCGGATACAAAATTATTTTATGTGGCGACTTTAACACTGTCATCGATGTAAACGACAGAGTGAGCTCTAAAGTCTTGAAACTCAGCTCTGATGGTAATCGCTTGACTCAATTCAATTCTTATGTAGACTAATTGTGATCTTAACAAGTCCTGGCAAATTAAAGTAGGCACAAGCACCATGACGTCCAATCTGAAGCAGCATCCTGCAATTTGTCTTCTTATGTCATCACTTTTTTTCAAAGGATGTATGTTACAGTATTTTAAATAAAATACACATAATGGAAATATATTGGTACAAAATCTGAAGGAATTTTTCATCATCTCCAGAAAAGAGCATATTTCGTATTTTAAATATGTATTTTTTTTAATACATGTATCAGAAATACTTCCCATCCCTGCTTAGAGACATTACGTGAAGGTTGAAAATTGTGTTGCTTTAAATAAAACCCATAACATGAGAATTGCTTAAATTGAAGCACAATATATAATGATTATGTATAGAAAATGCACTCTGATTTTCGCAGTTGAAGCACAAGAATCTGGATCTTTACAAAACAAATGTTATCTATCCGCAATTCCTATACTCCTATTCCAAATATGTTTGTGATTTAAACAGCATTTGTCTAGTGTAACATTAGTGATACTTTTGCAGTAGTATATTTATTGTGAGACACAATTATACATTTTTCCCAAATCTGTCCATGCCTCATCCATCTCTTCCTCTCCCTTCTTGTCTTCCTCCTCAGCACATGGAGAAGATCTCCATGCTGGCTTTCCATCCAGTTAAGATGCACAGCTGCTATGAGAAGGTGGTGAACCTGAGCCTTGAGGGTCTGCAGCAACAGTTTGACGTGAGCAGCCCGTCAGTGTTTGTCCAAAGGGCCCAGATCCCCATGAGAGAGGTGAAACCTCAACTACTGACTAACCAGTCTGATATAGGTTATTGGTTAACTGGTTAACACAATGGGAAGTTTCTATGAGAGCTAATCATTTTATTGACACTCATTATATTGCTTGATCATTTTCCTACACTGTAGCTCCTGTTTGACTAGAGTTTGTCAAATAGTTGAATGATGAGGTTCTGACTGTGGCATTGATCAAGGACACAGTAGAACTAAAGGCGAACATCTTTTGGCGGTTTGATAACTCAGTGGACAGTTAAACAGTTAAACATGCCACAATACAGACTGTGGACCTGGGTCCACATGTGATAAATAACATTATCACATTATTTCATGGGATATTCCTATATGAGTCAGTTTGTCTGGTGTTACATGCATGTATGTCACAAAGTTAGGTACAAAACTACAAATTGTGTTTTACTAGATGTTTGAGCAGATCCTTCATCAGAGTCTCGAGTCTCAGGGTACAGAGGAGCTGTGTAAGATCATCCAGCACTGCCAGGACAGAGTCATTAAGGTAATACACAAAGAAAACAGGCTTGTGCATCAAATTATTGCATCACATCTACATTAATATCTAATAATATTACACCTGGCATACTCCAGCCCTGGGAGTGAAACTTTTGGTCTGGCCTTGTTTTAGTGTTAAGGAAAATTCAGGTTCAACTTTATCAATTTATTAATTTTTGAGCAAGAGTCCAGGATACCGGGCTATTGCCCAGCTTAATCCCTTCTGTGCATCTTCCTCTGATATTTTCAAGCCTCAACTTGCCAGCTCCATGTTTATTTTTATTATATCAGAAAGTATGAGTGTGTGGAAGAGCTAACTCATGCTTTTGAAGCATGATGATGGTCGCCACAGCGGTCGTCTTCCAGATAGAGATTAGATAGAAAATAAAAACTCCAAACTCAAGGAATAAACACTTGACTTTTGCGAGAACAGGTGAACGTCACATAGTGTACCCTGAGACATTATTGCTCTGGACCATAATCAAGTGGACTGATAAGAGATTACCGGCATCTTGTGAAATGTGCCAGTACACAAATAAAAGTGCCGTTTCTGTGTACTGGACAGTACCGGGCCACTTCTAGTTAATAATTGTACTGTAGTGACAGTGATGGTATTTTATGTACACTTAATGTCTCTTATGTGATGTTATTCTTTAACAAACAAGTGCACAATAAAAATTCACTGGGAATTCTAAACAGCACATTGCAATTTATTCAATTATTATCGGAGTATTGATCAGTAATACAGTGAAAATGAGAGGAAATGTTTAAGGTGTGCGCCCCTAAATGTTCTGCTTGCTCTCCTAAAACATTCAGTTATAGGGGGGGCTACTGTGCTCCTAGTAAAAAGTTAGTCTGGTGCCCTGCATACATTGTTCTAAAGGGTTTATGGTCTTAGTTCCTCTTCAGTAGAGCTGCATGTCCACAATGTAAATTTAATTTTACATTTAAATGCAGAGCTGTCAGTGTGTGATTGACAGCTCTGCATTTCATGTTTGCAAAGTTGCAGTTATAGGTGGATTTGTAGTGGACAAGCTATCAGTATCCATCCCTTCTCTTATAACTATGGTTGTTTCTGGTTTCAAAAACTAACATGGTGTTGCCCAAAATACTAAACTCCTACATTTAAACAGGGGAGTCTAGTGGCAACCCAAATAGTTGACACATCCCAACCTTATGAGAACCTGCCTCTCAAAATGGGTTATGGATTCATATTTTATCTCTGACAAATGGAATGTGAACTATGATGAGGAAGGCATGACAATATTATAGCTATATCATGACATGAGACAAGATATGATCTTAGAATTTTGATATTGTCATATCGTGATCGGGTATTTGTGATGAATTTTCCTGGTTTGAGAATTTTGGAGAAAATCAAGCTCAAAAGTCAAGATTTTGACAATTATTTTGCAACAATTTGTGACTTTGCACTGCCCTCTAGTGGCCTAATATGATTTCACATGAAATATGTCACCTGCTTTGCATGCTACAGCTCCTTATTTTTCCAGTGATCCCCTATATGTCCATATCTACTTTGGACTATAGGAGAAAGTCCATCTCAAATATGAATGCTGACTGAATTCTATTGCAACCATTCCTGAATTTGCACTTCTCCCTACTGGCCGAAACGTGCATTTTTTTTAAGGTGGAATCGAAACTTAATGAAAATCGGAAGCGAATGCTGAAGGTGGCCCTACAGCATCATCATGTCATTGTTCCCAATAGAATGAGTGCGCGAGTTTTTGTTTTTTTATGTTAATATAATGTCAATGTATTAATGATATAAATATAATGATGGTGATGATAACAATAATAATATTTACAGCGATAATAATAATAATATTAATAATAATGATATGATTACAACAATAATGTGTGCTGTGAAAGCAACATTTGTTGAAAAAGTGTAGAAATATTTTTTTGAAGTTTGATTATGACAAATAACCATACAGTTAACTGAACAAATGAAATGTACATCTTATAAGATATACTTCTGTACTCTCAGTGTTTGATTTTGCAATGATTTCACGGATGTGTTTTTCTATTGGTGTCTGTTTGTAAGCGCATTCTGCTGAGATATGGCTGTTTCCGGATTTTTTTAAATTTTTCTGCTGTCCCATAATATAAACCTCACAAATGAAGTTCACATCTTAAAAGATTTAGTTCTGTACACTCACTGTTTGATTTTGCAAAGATTTAACTGTTGGGATGTGTTTTTCTATTGGTGTCTGTTTGTGTGCGCATTCAGCTGAGATAAGGCTGTTTCCGGATTTTTTTCATTTTTCTACTTTCCCATAATATAAACCTAACAAATGAACTTAACATATTATAAGATATACTTCTTTACCCTCAGTGTTTAATTTTGCAAAGATTTCACTGTTTGGATGTGTTTTTCTATTGGTGTCTGTTTGTGTGCGCATTCAGCTGAGATAAGGCTGTTTCCGGATTTTTTTAATTTTTCTGCTGTCCCATAACATAAACCTCACAAATGAAGTTAACATCTTAAAAGATTTAGTTCTGTACCCTCAGTGTTTGATTTTGCAATGATTTCACTGTTTGGATGTGTTTTTCTACAAGTGTCTGTTTGTGTGCGCATTCAGCTGAGATAAGGCTGTTTACGGATTTTTTTAATTTTTCTGCTGTCCCATAACATAAACCTCACAAATGAAGTTAACATCTTAAAAGATTTAGTTCTGTACACTCACTGTTTGATTTTGCATTGATTTCACTGTTTGGATGTGTTTTTCTATTGGTGTCTGTTTTTGTGCGCATACAGCTGAGATAAGGCTGTTTTCGGATTTTTTTCATTTTTCTACTTTCCCATAATATAAACCTAACAAATGAACTTAACATCTTATAAGATATACTTCTTTACCCTCAGTGTTTAATTTTGCAAAGATTTCACTGTTTGGATGTGTTTTTCTATTGGTGTCTGTTTGTGTGCGCATACAGCTGAGATAAGGCTGTTTTCGGATTTTTTTCATTTTTCTACTTTCCCATAATATAAACCTAACAAATGAACTTAACATCTTATAAGATATACTTCTTTACCCTCAGTGTTTAATTTTGCAAAGATTTCACTGTTTGGATGTGTTTTTCTATTGGTGTCTGTTTGTGTGCGCATTCAGCTGAGATAAGGCTGTTTACGGATTTTTTTAATTTTTCTGCTGTCCCATAACATAAACCTCACAAATGAAGTTAACATCTTAAAAGATTTAGTTCTGTACCCTCAGTGTTTGATTTTGCAATGATTTCACTGTTGGGATGTGTTTTTCTATTGGTGTCTGTTTGTGTGCGCATTCAGCTGAGATAAGGCTGTTTCCGGATTTTTTTCATTTTTCTGCTGTCCCATAACATAAACCTCACAAATGAAGTTAACATCTTAAAATATTTAGTTCTGTACCCTCAGTGTTTGATTTTGCAATGGTTTCACTGTTGGGATGTTTTTTTCTACAAGTGTCTGTTTGTGTGCGCATTCAGCTGAGATAAGGCTGTTTACGGATTTTTTTAATTTTTCTGCTGTCCCATAACATAAACCTCACAAATGAAGTTAACATCTTAAAATATTTAGTTCTGTACACTCACTGTTTGATTTTGCAATGATTTCACTGTTTGGATGTGTTTTTCTATTGGTGTCTGTTTGTGCCCCATCGAGCTGAGATAAGGCTATTTTCGAAATTTTTTCATTTTTCTACTTTCCCATAATATAAACCTAACAAATGAACTTAACATCTTATAAGATATACTTCTTTACCCTCAGTGTTTAATTTTGCAAAGATTTCACTGTTTGGATGTGTTTTTCTATTGGTGTCTGTTTGTGTGCGCATTCAGCTGAGATAAGGCTGTTTCCGGATTTTTTTAATTTTTCTGCTGTCCCATAACATAAACCTCACAAATGAAGTTAACATCTTAAAAGATTTAGTTCTGTACACTTACTGTTTGATTTTGCATTGATTTCACTGTTTGGATGTGTTTCTCTATTGAAGTCTGTTTGTGTGCGCATTCAGCTGAGATAAGGCTGTTTACAGATTTTTTTAATTTTTCTGCTGTCCCATAATATAAACCTCACAAATGAAGTTAACATCTTAAAAGATTTAGTTCTGTACACTCACTGTTTGATTTTGCATTGATTTCACTGTTTGGATGTGTTTTTCTATTGGTGTCTGTTTGTGTGCGCATACAGCTGAGATAAGGCTGTTTTCGGATTTTTTTCATTTTTCTACTTTCCCATAATATAAACCTAACAAATGAACTTAACATCTTATAAGATATACTTCTTTACCCTCAGTGTTTAATTTTGCAAAGATTTCACTGTTTGGATGTGTTTTTCTACAAGTGTCTGTTTGTGTGCGCATTCAGCTGAGATAAGGCTGTTTCCGGATTTTTTTAATTTTTCTTCTGTCCCATAACATAAACCTCACAAATGAAGTTAACGTCTTAAAATATTTAGTTCTGTACCCTCAGTGTTTGATTTTGCAATGGTTTCACTGTTGGGATGTGTTTTTCTACAAGTGTCTGTTTGTGTGCGCATTCAGCTGAGATAAGGCTGTTTACGGATTTTTTTAATTTTTCTGCTGTCCCATAATATAAACCTAACAAATGAACTTAACATCTTAAAATATTTAGTTCTGTACACTCACTGTTTGATTTTGCAATGATTTCACTGTTTGGATGTGTTTTTCTATTGGTGTCTGTTTGTGCCCCATTGAGCTGAGATAAGGCTATTTTCGAAATGTTTTCATTTTTCTACTTTCCCATAATATAAACCTAACAAATGAACTTAACATCTTATAAGATATACTTCTTTACCCTCAGTGTTTAATTTTGCAAAGATTTCACTGTTTGGATGTGTTTTTCTATTGGTGTCTGTTTGTGTGCGCATTCAGCTGAGATAAGGCTGTTTCCGGATTTGTTTAATTTTTCTGCTGTCCCATAACATAAACCTCACAAATGAAGTTAACATCTTAAAATATTTATTTCTGTACACTCACTGTTTGATTTTGCATTGATTTCACTGTTTGGATGTGTTTTTCTATTGGTGTCTGTTTGTGTGCGCATACAGCTGAGATAAGGCTGTTTACGGATTTTTTTAATTTTTCTGCTGTCCCATAATATAAACCTCACAAATGAAGTTAACATCTTAAAAGATTTAGTTCTGTACACTCACTGTTTGATTTTGCATTGATTTCACTGTTTGGATGTGTTTTTCTATTGGTGTCTGTTTGTGTGCGCATACAGCTGAGATAAGGCTGTTTTCGGATTTTTTTCATTTTTCTACTTTCCCATAATATAAACCTAACAAATGAACTTAACATCTTATAAGATATACTTCTTTACCCTCAGTGTTTAATTTTGCAAAGATTTCACTGTTTGGATGTGTTTTTCTACAAGTGTCTGTTTGTGTGCGCATTCAGCTGAGATAAGGCTGTTTCCGGATTTTTTTAATTTTTCTTCTGTCCCATAACATAAACCTCACAAATGAAGTTAACGTCTTAAAATATTTAGTTCTGTACCCTCAGTGTTTGATTTTGCAATGGTTTCACTGTTGGGATGTGTTTTTCTACAAGTGTCTGTTTGTGTGCGCATTCAGCTGAGATAAGGCTGTTTACGGATTTTTTTAATTTTTCTGCTGTCCCATAATATAAACCTAACAAATGAACTTAACATCTTAAAATATTTAGTTCTGTACACTCACTGTTTGATTTTGCAATGATTTCACTGTTTGGATGTGTTTTTCTATTGGTGTCTGTTTGTGTGCGCATTCAGCTGAGATAAGGCTGTTTCCGGATTTTTTAAATTTTTCTCCTATCCCATAACATAAACCTCACAAATGAAGTTAACATCTTAAAAGATTTAGTTCTGTACACTTACTGTTTGATTTTGCATTGATTTCACTGTTTGGATGTGTTTTTCTATTGGTGTCTGTTTTGTGTGCGCATTCAGCTGAGATAAGGCTGTTTCCGGATTTTTTTAATTTTTCTGCTGTCCCATAACATAAACCTCACAAATGAAGTTAACATCTTAAAATATTTAGTTCTGTACACTCACTGTTTGATTTTGCATTGATTTCACTGTTTGGATGTGTTTTTCTATTGGTGTCTGTTTGTGTGCGCATACAGCTGTTATCGGATTTTTTTCATTTTTCTACTTTCCCATAATATAAACCTAACAAATGAACTTAACATCTTATAAGATATACTTCTTTACCCTCAGTGTTTAATTATGCAAATATTTCACTGTTGGGATGTGTTTTTCTACAAGTGTCTGTTTGTGTGCGCATTCAGCTGAGATAAGGCTGTTTCCGGATTTTTTAAATTTTTCTGCTGTCCCATAACATAAACCTCACAAATGAAGTTAACATCTTAAAAGATTTAGTTCTGTACACTCACTGTTTGATTTTGCATTGATTTCACTGTTTGGATGTGTTTTTCTATTGGTGTCTGTTTTTGTGCGCATACAGCTGAGATAAGGCTGTTTTCGGATTTTTTTCATTTTTCTACTTTCCCATAATATAAACCTAACAAATGAACTTAACATCTTATAAGATATACTTCTTTACCCTCAGTGTTTAATTTTGCAAAGATTTCACTGTTTGGATGTGTTTTTCTATTGGTGTCTGTTTGTGTGCGCATACAGCTGAGATAAGGCTGTTTTCGGATTTTTTTCATTTTTCTACTTTCCCATAATATAAACCTAACAAATGAACTTAACATCTTATAAGATATACTTCTTTACCCTCAGTGTTTAATTTTGCAAAGATTTCACTGTTTGGATGTGTTTTTCTATTGGTGTCTGTTTGTGTGCGCATTCAGCTGAGATAAGGCTGTTTACGGATTTTTTTAATTTTTCTGCTGTCCCATAACATAAACCTCACAAATGAAGTTAACATCTTAAAAGATTTAGTTCTGTACCCTCAGTGTTTGATTTTGCAATGATTTCACTGTTGGGATGTGTTTTTCTATTGGTGTCTGTTTGTGTGCGCATTCAGCTGAGATAAGGCTGTTTCCGGATTTTTTTCATTTTTCTGCTGTCCCATAACATAAACCTCACAAATGAAGTTAACATCTTAAAATATTTAGTTCTGTACCCTCAGTGTTTGATTTTGCAATGGTTTCACTGTTGGGATGTTTTTTTCTACAAGTGTCTGTTTGTGTGCGCATTCAGCTGAGATAAGGCTGTTTACGGATTTTTTTAATTTTTCTGCTGTCCCATAACATAAACCTCACAAATGAAGTTAACATCTTAAAATATTTAGTTCTGTACACTCACTGTTTGATTTTGCAATGATTTCACTGTTTGGATGTGTTTTTCTATTGGTGTCTGTTTGTGCCCCATCGAGCTGAGATAAGGCTATTTTCGAAATTTTTTCATTTTTCTACTTTCCCATAATATAAACCTAACAAATGAACTTAACATCTTATAAGATATACTTCTTTACCCTCAGTGTTTAATTTTGCAAAGATTTCACTGTTTGGATGTGTTTTTCTATTGGTGTCTGTTTGTGTGCGCATTCAGCTGAGATAAGGCTGTTTCCGGATTTTTTTAATTTTTCTGCTGTCCCATAACATAAACCTCACAAATGAAGTTAACATCTTAAAAGATTTAGTTCTGTACACTTACTGTTTGATTTTGCATTGATTTCACTGTTTGGATGTGTTTCTCTATTGAAGTCTGTTTGTGTGCGCATTCAGCTGAGATAAGGCTGTTTACAGATTTTTTTAATTTTTCTGCTGTCCCATAATATAAACCTCACAAATGAAGTTAACATCTTAAAAGATTTAGTTCTGTACACTCACTGTTTGATTTTGCATTGATTTCACTGTTTGGATGTGTTTTTCTATTGGTGTCTGTTTGTGTGCGCATACAGCTGAGATAAGGCTGTTTTCGGATTTTTTTCATTTTTCTACTTTCCCATAATATAAACCTAACAAATGAACTTAACATCTTATAAGATATACTTCTTTACCCTCAGTGTTTAATTTTGCAAAGATTTCACTGTTTGGATGTGTTTTTCTACAAGTGTCTGTTTGTGTGCGCATTCAGCTGAGATAAGGCTGTTTCCGGATTTTTTTAATTTTTCTTCTGTCCCATAACATAAACCTCACAAATGAAGTTAACGTCTTAAAATATTTAGTTCTGTACCCTCAGTGTTTGATTTTGCAATGGTTTCACTGTTGGGATGTGTTTTTCTACAAGTGTCTGTTTGTGTGCGCATTCAGCTGAGATAAGGCTGTTTACGGATTTTTTTAATTTTTCTGCTGTCCCATAATATAAACCTAACAAATGAACTTAACATCTTAAAATATTTAGTTCTGTACACTCACTGTTTGATTTTGCAATGATTTCACTGTTTGGATGTGTTTTTCTATTGGTGTCTGTTTGTGCCCCATTGAGCTGAGATAAGGCTATTTTCGAAATGTTTTCATTTTTCTACTTTCCCATAATATAAACCTAACAAATGAACTTAACATCTTATAAGATATACTTCTTTACCCTCAGTGTTTAATTTTGCAAAGATTTCACTGTTTGGATGTGTTTTTCTATTGGTGTCTGTTTGTGTGCGCATTCAGCTGAGATAAGGCTGTTTCCGGATTTGTTTAATTTTTCTGCTGTCCCATAACATAAACCTCACAAATGAAGTTAACATCTTAAAATATTTATTTCTGTACACTCACTGTTTGATTTTGCATTGATTTCACTGTTTGGATGTGTTTTTCTATTGGTGTCTGTTTGTGTGCGCATACAGCTGAGATAAGGCTGTTTACGGATTTTTTTAATTTTTCTGCTGTCCCATAATATAAACCTCACAAATGAAGTTAACATCTTAAAAGATTTAGTTCTGTACACTCACTGTTTGATTTTGCATTGATTTCACTGTTTGGATGTGTTTTTCTATTGGTGTCTGTTTGTGTGCGCATACAGCTGAGATAAGGCTGTTTTCGGATTTTTTTCATTTTTCTACTTTCCCATAATATAAACCTAACAAATGAACTTAACATCTTATAAGATATACTTCTTTACCCTCAGTGTTTAATTTTGCAAAGATTTCACTGTTTGGATGTGTTTTTCTACAAGTGTCTGTTTGTGTGCGCATTCAGCTGAGATAAGGCTGTTTCCGGATTTTTTTAATTTTTCTTCTGTCCCATAACATAAACCTCACAAATGAAGTTAACGTCTTAAAATATTTAGTTCTGTACCCTCAGTGTTTGATTTTGCAATGGTTTCACTGTTGGGATGTGTTTTTCTACAAGTGTCTGTTTGTGTGCGCATTCAGCTGAGATAAGGCTGTTTACGGATTTTTTTAATTTTTCTGCTGTCCCATAATATAAACCTAACAAATGAACTTAACATCTTAAAATATTTAGTTCTGTACACTCACTGTTTGATTTTGCAATGATTTCACTGTTTGGATGTGTTTTTCTATTGGTGTCTGTTTGTGTGCGCATTCAGCTGAGATAAGGCTGTTTCCGGATTTTTTAAATTTTTCTCCTATCCCATAACATAAACCTCACAAATGAAGTTAACATCTTAAAAGATTTAGTTCTGTACACTTACTGTTTGATTTTGCATTGATTTCACTGTTTGGATGTGTTTTTCTATTGGTGTCTGTTTTGTGTGCGCATTCAGCTGAGATAAGGCTGTTTCCGGATTTTTTTAATTTTTCTGCTGTCCCATAACATAAACCTCACAAATGAAGTTAACATCTTAAAATATTTAGTTCTGTACACTCACTGTTTGATTTTGCATTGATTTCACTGTTTGGATGTGTTTTTCTATTGGTGTCTGTTTGTGTGCGCATACAGCTGTTATCGGATTTTTTTCATTTTTCTACTTTCCCATAATATAAACCTAACAAATGAACTTAACATCTTATAAGATATACTTCTTTACCCTCAGTGTTTAATTATGCAAATATTTCACTGTTGGGATGTGTTTTTCTACAAGTGTCTGTTTGTGTGCGCATTCAGCTGAGATAAGGCTGTTTCCGGATTTTTTAAATTTTTCTGCTGTCCCATAACATAAACCTCACAAATGAAGTTAACATCTTAAAATATTTAGTTCTGTACACTCACTGTTTGATTTTGCAATGATTTCACTGTTTGGATGTGTTTTTCTACAAGTGTCTGTTTGTGTGCGCATTCAGCTGAGATAAGGCTGTTTTCTGATTTTTTTTCATTTTCTACTGTCCCATAACATAAACCTCACAAATAAAGTTAACATCTTATAAGATATACTAATGTACCCTCGTTGTTCCGCTCGTCCTGGGACCCCAAACGACATATGAAATATTCACACTCCTACGACCTGTAGTTCCTCTTTCACTCGGCCCAAAAGGGTCTAACCCTGGATTTCCGCGCTATCGATAGGAATCAGTTCTATTTTTTCCGTTGCCGCTGCTGAACCTCGTAAATTTCAACGAAGCAGATCGCACAAGACAGGAAGTCCGACACAGTATCAAAGTAAAACACTTTCCGCCCCCCTTTCAAAATAAAACACAATACGCAGGTCACAACTTCACCTCAACGTCACGGTGCTCCCAGGTCAACAGTCATTTGATCCGAGGGTCTCGGAGACAATGGACGACGAGAGACTGATTATGGAAGTGGAGAAATGAAAGAAGCTGTGTTGTTGTTGTTGTTTCCTTTATACACACAGTCTATCGCGGGATCTCGCGTCCGTTCGAGATTATCGCGCGATCTTCCGTGAATACCGCTGGCTCCCAAGGCTCCGCGCCGCTGCCGTAACGCGCCCGGTGGGGATTGACGTTTGGGAGAGGACGAAGCAGAACCGCGCCGCGGCCGTTCCGCGGCCGTTCCGCGTCCAGTGGAAATCCAGGGTAAGACTGTATAGAGTCTGACATGACCTGATTTTCAGTTTTTGGATACAGGACTTTGGGCTTTTTTCCCAAAAAAAACTGCCAAAAACACAGTCTGTAAAATTCAAACGTAAGAAAGGTGGGAAACTGTCTTTTCTTCAATAATTCCTAAAGGCAATGAGCCCGGAGGCTGATTTCTCCGTATGTGTATCAGGGACTCCTGGCTGATCCAGGGTGCCGAGTTTCAGACCTGTGCAACCTTTGGAAAGGTCAAAGGTCAGCCGCTCTGGTGTGTTTTTTGTAATAATTCCTAAAGGCATTGAGCCAGGAGTCTGATTTTTCCGTATGTGTATCAGGGATTTAGGCTTATCCCGGGTGCAGAGTTTCAGACCTGTGCAACCTTGGGAAAGGTCAATGGTCAGCCGTTCGGGTGTGTTTTTTGTAATAATTCCTAAAGGCATTCAGCCAGTGGTCTGATTTTTCCGTATCTGTATCAGGGACTAAGGCTTATCCAGGGTGCCAAGTTTCAGACCCGTGCAACCTTTGGAAAGGTCAAAGGTCAGCCGTTCAGGTGTGTTTTTTGTAATAATTCCTAAAGGCATTGAGCCAGGAGTCTGATTTTTCCGTATGTGTATCAGGGATTTAGGCTTATCCCGGTAGCCGAGTTTCAGACCTGTGCAACCTTCGGAAAGGTCAATGGTCAGCCGTTCGGGTGTGTTTTTTGTAATAATTCCTAAAGGCATTGAGCCAGGAGTCTGATTTTTCCGTATGTGTATCAGGGATTTAGGCTTATCCCGGGTGCAGAGTTTCAGGCCTGTGCAACCTTCGGAAAGGTCAATGGTCAGCCGTTCGGGTGTGTTTTTTGTAATAATTCCTAAAGGCATTGAGTCAGGAGTCTGATCTTTCCGTATGTGTATCAGGGATTTAGGCTTATCCCCGGTGCAGAGTTTCAGACCTGTGCAACCTTCGGAAAGGTCAATGGTCAGCCGTTCGGGTGTGTTTTTTGTAATAATTCCTAAAGGCATTCAGCCAGTGGTCTGATTTTTCCGTATCTGTATCAGGGACTAAGGCTTATCCAGGGTGCCAAGTTTCAGACCCGTGCAACCTTTGGAAAGGTCAAAGGTCAGCCGTTCGGGTGTGTTTTTTGTAATAATTCCTAAAGGCCTTAAGCCAGGAGTCTGATTTTTCCGTATGTGTATCAGGGACTAAAGCTTATCCCGGTTGCCGAGTTTCAGACCTGTGCAACCCTCGGAAAGGTCAATGGTCAGCCGTTCGGGTGTTTTTTTTGTAATAATTCCTAAAGGCATTGAGCCAGGAGTCTGATTTTTCCGTATGTGCATCAGGGACTAAGGCTAAGAGAGGAACCTCTTTTGAGCTTTTCTTAATCGTGCATTAATATTTGTAGTATCTCCTAATAAGCAGGTTTGAGGATTTAATGGGAGATGTAGTCCTAGGAGTTTTGTCATGATGCCAGAGAAATCATGCCAGAATGTGTTAAGTTTTGTGCATAACCAAGTGCAGTGTAGGAATGAACCCTCTTCTATACTACATCTAAAGCACAGGTTGGATATCTCAGGTTTATATTTATGTAATTTCTGTGGCGTAAGATAGGTTTGATGAAGAAAGTTATAATAAGTCAGCCTGTATCTAGAATTAAGAGTGGCAGTTAGACTTTTTTGACACAATTCAGCCCAGAGCTCTGTACGCATTGTCACACCCAAGTCAGACTCCCATTTCTCCCTTGATTTATGTAAACCTGGTTTTGGAGCATCATCCATCAAGAGGGAGTAGACTTTTGCAATAAGACGGGGTGCGTTACCCTCCTGAAGCAGTTTTTCCAGATCGCTGAGCATGGGTAAAGTCATTTCAGATCCCAAAACAGATTTAAGAAATGATCTTAACTGTAAATAACAAAAAAAGTTTCTACTGGACAGATCATATTTCCTCCTTAGGTCCTCAAAAGACATCAGGCATCCATCCTTATAACAGTCCTCCAAATGATGAATCCCTGTCTGGTGCCACGTTTCCAGGATCTTATTATCCACTGACATAGGTATGAGTTCGTTCTGTTTCAATGGTGTCCTGGGTGAAATATATTTTTTAGTCCAGTATTTTTCCGGACTTCATGCCATGTTTTGATGATATGGGTCAAAACAGGGTTGTCAGTTCTTCTGGAGATGGTTGTAGGTGTCCATTTATAGCTGAAGTCTGCAGGAACCTTTTCTTTAACAGCATACATTCCAATTGAAACCCAAGGTGGGACATTTTCCCTTTCAAATAAAAAAGAAACAAGTCGCATCTGGGCAGCCAAATAATGCTTTTCAAGGTTAGGCAGTCGAA
This sequence comes from Solea solea, assembly GCF_958295425.1. Lineage (NCBI taxonomy): Eukaryota > Metazoa > Chordata > Actinopteri > Pleuronectiformes > Soleidae > Solea > Solea solea. The sequence goes on along the minus strand of NC_081140.1, from coordinate 450,471 downwards.
GACCCCCCAGTTTATAATCCCATGTAAGTTTTTCCATTGAAACCCTTGGAGTCTTACCATTCCATATGAATTGTCTAATATGTTTATTCAGGTTTTTAAAAAAGCTGGATGGCACTGGGATTGGTAAGGACTGAAAGAGGTACTGCAGCCTTGGTAATATATTAATTTTAATGCAATTTATTCGGCCGATCAAAGTGATAGGTAAGCTCATCCATTTCTGTAAATCCTCTATTATTCGACTAACTTGTGGTGAGTAGTTGAGTTTGTACACATTTTTAAGGTTGTTATCCACCATAATTCCAAGGTATCTTATCCCGCTTGGAGACCATTTAAATGGACCTCTTTGCTGATGTTCAGTGTAGTCAAAATTTGAAAGTGGAAGAATTTCACATTTATCGTTTATATAATAATAATAATTCCTAAAGGCATTGAGTCAGGAGTCTGATCTTTCCGTATGTGTATCAGGGACTAAAGATTATCCCGGTAGCCGAGTTTCAGACCTGTGCAACCTTCGGAAAGGTCAATGGTCAGCCATTCGGGTGTGTTTTTTGTAATAATTCCTAAAGGCATTGAGTCAGGAGTCCGATCTTTCCGTATGTGTATCAGGGATTTAGGCTTATCCCCGGTGCAGAGTTTCAGAACTGTGCAACCTTCGGAAAGGTCAATGGTCAGCCGTTCAGGTGTGTTTTTTGTAATAATTCCTAAAGGCATTGAGCCAGGAGTCTGATTTTTCCGTATGTGTATCAGGGATTTAGGCTTATCCCGGATGCAGAGTTTCAGACCTGTGTAACCTTCGGAAAGGTCAATGGTCAGCCGTTCGGGTGTGTTTTTTGTAATAATTCCTAAAGGCATTGAGTCAGGAGTCTGTTTTCTCCGTATGTGTATCAGGGACTAAAGCTTATCCTGGTTGCCGAGTTTCAGACCTGTGCAACCTTCGGAAAGGTCAATGGTCAGCCGTTCGGGTGTGTTTTTTGTAATAATTCCTAAAGGCATTGAGCCAGGAGTCTGATTTTTCCGTATGTGTATCAGGGATTTAGGCTTATCCCGGGTGCAGAGTTTCAGGCCTGTGCAACCTTCGGAAAGGTCAATGGTCAGCCGTTCGGGTGTGTTTTTTGTAATAATTCCTAAAGGCATTGAGTCAGGAGTCTGATCTTTCCGTATGTGTATCAGGGACTAAAGATTATCCCGGTAGCCGAGTTTCAGACCTGTGCAACCTTCGGAAAGGTCAATGGTCAGCCATTCGGGTGTGTTTTTTGTAATAATTCCTAAAGGCATTGAGTCAGGAGTCTGTTTTCTCCGTATGTGTATCAGGGACTAAAGCTTATCCCGGTTGCCGAGTTTCAGACCTGTGCAACCTTCGGAAAGGTCAATGGTCAGCCGTTCGGGTGTGTTTTTTTGTAATAATTCCTAAAGGCATTGAGCCAGGAGTCTGATTTTTCCGTATGTGTATCAGGGATTTAGGCTTATCCCGGGTGCAGAGTTTCAGGCCTGTGCAACCTTCGGAAAGGTCAATGGTCAGCCGTTCGGGTGTGTTTTTTGTAATAATTCCTAAAGGCATTGAGTCAGGAGTCTGATCTTTCCGTATGTGTATCAGGGACTAAAGATTATCCCGGTAGCCGAGTTTCAGACCTGTGCAACCTTCGGAAAGGTCAATGGTCAGCCATTCGGGTGTGTTTTTTGTAATAATTCCTAAAGGCATTGAGTCAGGAGTCTGTTTTCTCCGTATGTGTATCAGGGACTAAAGCTTATCCCGGTTGCCGAGTTTCAGACCTGTGCAACCTTCGGAAAGGTCAATGGTCAGCCGTTCGGGTGTGTTTTTTTGTAATAATTCCTAAAGGCATTGAGCCAGGAGTCTGATTTTTCCGTATGTGTATCAGGGATTTAGGCTTATCCCGGGTGCAGAGTTTCAGGCCTGTGCAACCTTCGGAAAGGTCAATGGTCAGCCGTTCGGGTGTGTTTTTTGTAATAATTCCTAAAGGCATTGAGTCAGGAGTCTGATCTTTCCGTATGTGTATCAGGGACTAAAGATTATCCCGGTAGCCGAGTTTCAGACCTGTGCAACCTTCGGAAAGGTCAATGGTCAGCCGTTCGGGTGTGTTTTTTGTAATAATTCCTAAAGGCATTGAGCCAGGAGTCTGATTTTTCCGTATGTGTATCAGGGACTAAGGCTAATCTAGGGTGCCGAGTTTCAGACCTGTGTAACCTTCGGAAAGGTCAAAGGTCAGCCGTTTAGATTCAAGATTCAAGATTCAAGATTCAAGATTTCTTCATTGTCATACTAACACACATTAGACATTAGGTCAGAACGAAAATCAGTCTCTCCAGAACCCGGTCGGCCCAGCAATAAGAAGAATAAGAAAATAAGAAATAAGAACCAACAGTTTAACTTAACAAAATATAAATTAAAAGAGATCAAAACTTTAAACCTCTGGAGGTAAGGTGCTGTGCAAAAAAGAATTTGGTGCAAGGGTGTGTACGGTACTGGGGGCATGTGCAAAGTACAGTACGTGGGGGGTGGGGGCAGCAGGGCTATGGGGTTACAGAGAGTTAAGGAGTCTGACAGCTCCAGGGAAGAAGCTGTTCCTCAGTCTCGTAGTGCTGCTCTTGATGCTCCGTAGCCTCCTGCCTGAGGGGAGGGGGGTGAACAGTGTGTGTGCCGGGTGAGTGGGATCTCTCATGATGCAGGTAGCCCTTTTCCTGCATCTGGAGGTGAAGATGTCCGTGATGGTGGGGAGGCTGCTGCCCACGGTTCTCTGTGCAGCTTTCACCACTCTGCTGCAGAGCAGCTGCCGTGCCACACAGTGATGCAGGAGCACAGGACACTCTCCACTACACATCTGTAGAAGGTGATAAGGGCTGACCTTCCTAGTCCAGCGCGTCTCAGCCTCCTGAGGAAGTAGAGGCGCTGGTGTGCCTTCCGGACCAGGCTGGAAGTGTTGCTGCTCCAGGTGAGGTCGTCCTTGAGATGCACGCCCAGGTACCTGGAGCTGGAGACCACTTCCACCGCTGTTCCTCCGATGTGCAGGGGAGAATGGGGGGGATGTCTGCTCTGATGTTTAGGTGTGTTTTTTGTAATAATTCCTAAAGGCATTAAGCCAGGAGTCTGATTTTTCCGTATGTGTATCAGGGACTAAGGCTGATCGAGGGTATTTTAATCTTTTTTCTACTGTCCTATAATATGAAGTTAACATCTTATAAGGTATATTGATGTACCCTCAGTGTTTGAATTTATAATGATTTCACTGTTTGGATGTGTTTTTCTATTTGTGTCTGTTTTTGTGCGCATTCAGACACACCCGAACGGCTGACCTTTGACCTTTCCAAAGGTTGCACGGGTCTGAAACTGTTTCTACTGTCCCATAACATAAAACTCACAAATAAATTTAACATCTTATAAGATATAGTTATATACCTTCAGTGTTTGATTTTGCAATGATTTCACTGTTTGAATGTGTTTTTCTATTTTTGTCTGTTTTTGTGTGCAGTAAGCTGGAATACGACTGTTTTCTGATTTTTTTTTCATTTTTCTACTGTCCCATAACATAAACATCACAAATAAAGTTAACATCTTATAAGATATTCTTCGGTACCCTCACTGTTTGATTTTGCAATGATTTCACTGTTTGGATGTGTTTTTCTATTTCTGTCTGTTTTTGTGCGCATTCAGCTGGAATACGACTGTTTTCTGATTTTTTTTCATTTTCTACTGTCCCATAACATAAACCTCACAAATAAAGTTAACATCTTATAAGATATACTAATGTACCCTCGTCGTTCCGCTCGTCTTGGGACCCCAAACGACATATGAAATATTCACACTCCTGCGACCTGTAGAAATGTAGTTCCTCCAAAACTTCCACTCTGGCCAAAGAGTCTAAGACTGTATAGAGTCTGACATGACCTGATTTTCAGTTTTTGGACACAGGACTTTGGGCTTTTTTCCCCCTGGCCAAAAAAAACTGCCAAAAACACAGTCTGTAAAATTCAAACGTAAGAAAGGTGGGAAACTGTCTTTTCTTCAATAATTCCTAAAGGCAATGAACCCGGATGCTGATTTCTCCGTATGTGTATCAGGGACTAAGGCTAATCCAGGGTGTCGAGTTTCAGACCCGTGCAACCTTTGGAAAGGTCAAAGGTCAGCCGCTGTGGTGTGTTTTTTGTAATAATTCCTAAAGGCATTGAGCCAGGAGTCTGATTTTTCCGTGTGTGTATCAGGGACTAAGGCTGATCTAGGGTGCCGAGTTTCAGACCTGTGCAACCTTCGGAAAGGTCAAAGGTCAGCCGTTCGGGTGTGTTTTTTGTAATAATTCCTAAAGGCATTAAGCCAGAAGTCTGATTTTTCCGTATGTGTATCAGGGACTAAGGCTGATCGAGGGTATTTTAATCTTTTTTCTACTGTCTTATAATATGAAGTTAACATCTTATAAGGTATATTGATGTACCCTCAGTGTTTAAATTTATAATGATTTCACTGTTTGGATGTGTTTTTCTATTTGTGTCTGTTTTTGTGCGCATTCAGAAGGAATACGGCTGTTATCGCAATTTTTTTCATTTTTCTACTGTCCCATAACATAAAACTCACAAATAAAGTTAAAATCTTATAAGATATAGTTATATACCTTCAGTGTTTGATTTTGCAATGATTTCACTGTTTGAATGTGTTTTTCTATTTTTGTCTGTTTTTGTGCGCATTCAGCTGGAATACGACTGTTTTCTGATTTTTTTTTCATTTTTCTACTGTCCCATAACATAAACCTCACAAATAAAGTTAACATCTTATAAGATATTCTTCGGTACCCTCAGTGTTTGATTTTGCAATGATTTCACTGTTTGGATGTGTTTTTCTATTTGTGTCTGTTTTTGTGCGCATTCAGCTGGAATACGACTGTTTTCTGATTTTTTTTCATTTTCTACTGTCCCATAACATAAACCTCACAAATAAAGTTAACATCTTATAAGATATACTAATGTACCCTCGTCGTTCCGCTCGTCTTGGGACCCCAAACGACATATGAAATATTCACACTCCTGCGACCTGTAGAAATGTAGTTCCTCCAAAACTTCCACTCTGGCCAAAGAGTCTAAGACTGTATAGAGTCTGACATATCCTGATTTTCAGTTTTTGGACACAGGACTTTGGGCTTTTTCCCCCTGGCCAAAAAAAACTGCCAAAAAACACAGTCTGTAAAATTCAAACGTAAGAAAGGTGGGAAACCGTCTTTTCTTCAATAATTCCTAAAGGCAATGAGCCCGGATGCTGATTTCTCCGTATGTGTATCAGGGACTCCTGGCTGATCCAGGGTGCCGAGTTTCAGACCCGTGCAACCTTTGGAAAGGTCAAAGGTCAGCCGCTGTGGTGTGTTTTTTGTAATAATTCCTAAAGGCATTGAGTCAGGAGTCTGATTTTTCCGTATGTGTATCAGGGACTAAAGCTTATCCCGGTTGCCGAGTTTCAGACCTGTGCAACTTTCAGAAAAGGTCAATGGTCAGCCGTTCGGGTGTGTTTTTTGTAATAATTCCTAAAGGCATTTAGCCAGGAGTCTGATTTTTCTGTATGTGTATCAGGGACTAAGGCTAATCCAGGGTGCCGAGTTTCAGACCCGTGCAACCTTTGGAAAGGTCAAAGGTCAGCCGTTCGGGTGTGTTTTTTGTAATAATTCCTAAAGGCATTAAGCCAGGAGTCTGATTTTTCCGTATGTGTATCAGGGACTAAGGCTAATCCAGGGTGTCGAGTTTCAGACCCGTGCAACCTTTGGAAAGGTCAAAGGTCAGCCGTTCGGGTGTGTTTTTTGTAATAATTCCTAAAGGCATTGAGCCAGGAGTCTGATTTTTCCGTGTGTGTATCAGGGACTAAGGCTGATCTAGGGTGCCGAGTTTCAGACCTGTGCAACCTTCGGAAAGGTCAAAGGTCAGCCGTTCGGGTGTGTTTTTTGTAATAATTCCTAAAGGCATTAAGCCAGGAGTCTGATTTTTCCGTATGTGTATCAGGGACTAAGGCTGATCGAGGGTATTTTAATCTTTTTTCTACTGTCCTATAATATGAATTTAACATCTTATAAGGTATATTGATGTACCCTCAGTGTTTAAATTTATATTGATTTCACTGTTGGGATGTGTTTTTCTACAAGTGTCTGTTTGTGTGCGCATTCAGCTGAGATAAGGCTGTTTACTGATTTTTTTAATTTTTCTGCTGTCCCATAACATAAACCTCACAAATGAAGTTAACTTCTTAAAAGATTTAGTTCTGTACCCTTACTGTTTGATTTTGCATTGATTTCACTGTTGGGATGTGTTTTTCTACAAGTGTCTGCTTGTGTGCGCATTCAGCTGAGATAAGGCTGTTTACGGATTTTTTTAATTTTTCTGCTGTCCCTTAACATAAACCTCACAAATGAAGTTAACATCTTAAAAGATTTAGTTCTGTACACTCACTGTTTGATTTTGCAATGATTTCACTGTTTGGATGTGTGTTTCTACAAGTGTCTGTTTGTGTGCGCATTCAGCTGAGATAAGGCTGTTTTCGGATTTTTTTCATTTTTCTACTTTCCCATAATATAAACCTAACAAATCAACTTAACATCTTATAAGATATACTTCTTTACCCTCAGTGTTTAATTTTGCAAAGATTTCACTGTTTGGATGTGTTTTTCTATTGAAGTCTGTTTGTGTGCGCATTCAGCTGAGATAAGGCTGTTTACGGATTTTTTTCATTTTTCTGCTGTCCCATAACATAAACCTCACAAATGAAGTTAACATCTTAAAATATTTAGTTCTGTACACTCACTGTTTGATTTTGCATTGATTTCACTGTTTGGATGTGTTTTTCTATTGGTGTCTGTTGTGTGCGCATACAGCTGAGATAAGGCTGTTTTCGGATTTTTTTCATTTTTCTACTTTCCCATAATATAAACCTAACAAATGAACTTAACATCTTATAAGATATACTTCTTTACCCTCAGTGTTTAATTTTGCAAAGATTTCACTGTTTGGATGTGTTTTTCTATTGGTGTCTGTTTGTGTGCGCATTCAGCTGAGATAAGGCTGTTTACGGATTTTTTTAATTTTTCTGCTGTCCCATAACATAAACCTCACAAATGAAGTTAACATCTTAAAAGATTTAGTTCTGTACCCTCAGTGTTTGATTTTGCAATGATTTCACTGTTGGGATGTGTTTTTCTACAAGTGTCTGTTTGTGTGCGCATTCAGCTGAGATAAGGCTGTTTACGGATTTTTTTAATTTTTCTGCTGTCCCATAACATAAACCTCACAAATGAAGTTAACATCTTAAAATATTTAGTTCTGTACCCTCAGTGTTTGATTTTGCAATGGTTTCACTGTTGGGATGTGTTTTTCTACAAGTGTCTGTTTGTGTGCGCATTCAGCTGAGATAAGGCTGTTTACGGATTTTTTTAATTTTTCTGCTGTCCCATAACATAAACCTCACAAATGAAGTTAACATCTTATAATATTTAGTTCTGTACCCTCAGTGTTTGATTTTGCAATGGTTTCACTGTTGGGATGTGTTTTTCTACAAGTGTCTGTTTGTGTGCGCATTCAGCTGAGATAAGGCTGTTTACGGATCTTTTTAATTTTTCTGCTGTCCCATAACATAAACCTCACAAATGAAGTTAACATCTTAAAAGATTTAGTTCTGTACACTCACTGTTTGATTTTGCATTGATTTCACTGTTTGGATGTGTTTTCTATTGGTGTCTGTTTGTGTGCGCATACAGCTGAGATAAGGCTGTTTTCGGATTTTTTTCATTTTTCTACTTTCCCATAATATAAACCTAACAAATGAACTTAACATCTTATAAGATATACTTCTTTACCCTCAGTGTTTAATTTTGCAAAGATTTCACTGTTTGGGATGTGTTTTTCTACAAGTGTCTGTTTGTGTGCGCATTCAGCTGAGATAAGGCTGTTTACGGATTTTTTTAATTTTTCTGCTGTCCCATAACATAAACCTCACAAATGAAGTTAACATCTTAAAAGAATTAGTTCTGTACACTCACTGTTTGATTTTGCATTGATTTCACTGTTTGGATGTGTTTTTTTATTGGTGTCTGTTTGTGTGCGCATACAGCTGAGATAAGGCTGTTTTCGGATTTTTTTCATTTTTCTACTTTCCCATAATATAAACCTAACAAATGAACTTAACATCTTATAAGATATACTTCTTTACCCTCAGTGTTTAATTTTGCAAAGATTTCACTGTTTGGGATGTGTTTTTCTACAAGTGTCTGTTTGTGTGCGCATTCAGCTGAGATAAGGCTGTTTACGGATTTTTTTAATTTTTCTGCTGTCCCATAACATAAACCTCACAAATGAAGTTAACATCTTAAAAGATTTAGTTCTGTACACTCACTGTTTGATTTTGCATTGATTTCACTGTTTGGATGTGTTTTTCTATTGGTGTCTGTTTGTGTGCGCATACAGCTGAGATAAGGCTGTTTTCGGATTTTTTTCATTTTTCTACTTTCCCATAATATAAACCTAACAAATGAACTTAACATCTTATAAGATATACTTCTTTACCCTCAGTGTTTAATTTTGCAAAGATTTCACTGTTTGGGATGTGTTTTTCTACAAGTGTCTGTTTGTGTGCGCATTCAGCTGAGATAAGGCTGTTTACGGATTTTTTAAATTTTTCTGCTGTCCCATAACATAAACCTCACAAATGAAGTTAACATCTTAAAAGATTTAGTTCTGTACACTCACTGTTTGATTTTGCATTGATTTCACTGTTTGGATGTGTTTTTCTATTGGTGTCTGTTTGTGTGCGCATACAGCTGAGATAAGGCTGTTTTCGGATTTTTTTCATTTTTCTACTTTCCCATAATATAAACCTAACAAATGAAGTTAACATCTTATAAGATATACTTCTTTACCCTCAGTGTTTAATTTTGCAAAAATTCACTGTTTGGATGTGTTTTTCTATTGGTGTCTGTTTGTGTGCGCATACAGCTGAGATAAGGCTGTTTTCGGATTTTTTTCATTTTTCTACTTTCCCATAATATAAACCTAACAAATGAACTTAACATCTTATAAGATATACTTCTTTACCCTCAGTGTTTAATTTTGCAAAGATTTCACTGTTTGGATGTGTTTTTCTATTGGTGTCTGTTTGTGTGCGCATTCAGCTGAGATAAGGCTGTTTACGGATTTTTTTAATTTTTCTGCTGTCCCATAACATAAACCTCACAAATGAAGTTAACATCTTAAAATATTTAGTTCTGTACCCTCAGTGTTTGATTTTGCAATGATTTCACTGTTGGGATGTGTTTTTCTACAAGTGTCTGTTTTTGTGTGCGCATTCAGCTGAGATAAGGCTGTTTACGGATTTTTTTCATTTTTCTGCTGTCCCATAACATAAACCTCACAAATGAAGTTAACATCTTAAAAGATTTAGTTCTGTACCCTCAGTGTTTGATTTTGCAATGGTTTCACTGTTGGGATGTGTTTTTCTACAAGTGTCTGTTTGTGTGCGCATTCAGCTGAGATAAGGCTGTTTACGGATTTTTTTAATTTTTCTGCTGTCCCATAACATAAACCTCACAAATGAAGTTAACATCTTAAAATATTTAGTTCTGTACCCTCAGTGTTTGATTTTGCAATGGTTTCACTGTCGGGATGTGTGTTTCTACAAGTGTCTGTTTGTGTGCGCATTCAGCTGAGATAAGGCTGTTTTCGGATTGTTTTCATTTTTCTACTTTCCCATAATATAAACCTAACAAATGAACTTAACATCTTATAAGATATACTTCTTTACCCTCAGTGTTTAATTTTGCAAAGATTTCACTGTTTGGATGTGTTTTTCTATTGAAGTCTGTTTGTGTGCGCATTCAGCTGAGATAAGGCTGTTTACGGATTTTTTTCATTTTTCTGCTGTCCCATAACATAAACCTCACAAATGAAGTTAACATCTTAAAATATTTAGTTCTGTACCCTCAGTGTTTGATTTTGCAATGGTTTCACTGTTGGGATGTGTTTTTCTACAAGTGTCTGTTTGTGTGCGCATTCAGCTGAGATAAGGCTGTTTACGGATTTTTTTAATTTTTCTGCTGTCCCTTAACATAAACCTCACAAATGAAGTAAACATCTTAAAAGACTTAGTTCTGTACACTCACTGTTTGATTTTGCAATGATTTCACTGTTTGGATGTGTGTTTCTACAAGTGTCTGTTTGTGTGCGCATTCAGCTGAGATAAGGCTGTTTTCGGATTGTTTTCATTTTTCTACTTTCCCATAATATAAACCTAACAAATGAACTTAACATCTTATAAGATATACTTCTTTACCCTCAGTGTTTAATTTTGCAAAGATTTCACTGTTTGGATCTGTTTTTCTATTGAAGTCTGTTTGTGTGCGCATTCAGCTGAGTTAAGGCTGTTTACGGATTTTTTTAATTTTTTAACTTTCCCATAATATAAACCTAACAAATGAACTTAACATCTTATAAGATATACTTCTTTACCCTCAGTGTTTAATTTTGCAAATATTTCACTGTTTGGATGTGCTTTTCTATTGGTGTCTGTTTGTGTGGGCATTCAGCTGAGATAAGGCTGTTTACGGATTTTTTTAATTTTTCTGCTGTCCCATAACATAAACCTCACAAATGAAGTTAACATCTTAAAAAGATTTAGTTCTGTACACTCACTGTTTGATTTTGCAATGATTTCACTGTTTGGATGTGTTTTTCTATTGGTGTCTGTTTGTGTGCGCATACAGCTGAGATAAGGCTGTTTTCGGATTTTTTTCATTTTTCTACTTTCCCATAATATAAACCTAACAAATGAACTTAACATCTTATAAGATATACTTCTTTACCATCAGTGTTTAATTTTGCAAAGATTTCACTGTTTGGATGTGTTTTTCTATTGGTGTCTGTTTGTGTGCGCATACAGCTGAGATAAGGCTGTTTTCGGATTTTTTTCATTTTTCTACTTTCCCATAATATAAACCTAACAAATGAACTTAACATCTTATAAGATATACTTCTTTACCCTCAGTGTTTAATTTTGCAAAGATTTCACTGTTTGGATGTGTTTTTCTATTGGTGTCTGTTTGTGTGCGCATTCAGCTGAGATAAGGCTGTTTACGGATTTTTTTCATTTTTCAGCTGTCCCATAACATAAACCTCACAAATGAAGTTAACATCTTAAAATATTTAGTTCTGTACCCTCAGTGTTTGATTTTGCAATGGTTTCACTGTTGGGATGTGTTTTTCTACAAGTGTCTGTTTGTGTGCGCATTCAGCTGAGATAAGGCTGTTTACTGATTTTTTTAATTTTTCTGCTGTCCCATAACATAAACCTCACAAATGAAGTTAACATCTTAAAATATTTAGTTCTGTACACTCACTGTTTGATTTTGCAATGATTTCACTGTTTGGATGTGTTTTTCTACAAGTGTCTGTTTGTGCCCCATTGAGCTGAGATAAGGCTATTTTCGAAATTTTTTCATTTTTCTACTTTCCCATAATATAAACCTAACAAATGAAGTTAACATCTTATAAGATATACTTCTTTACCCTCATTGTTTAATTTTGCAAAGATTTCACTGTTTGGATGTGTTTTTCTATTGGTGTCTGTTTGTGTGCGCATACAGCTGAGATAAGGCTGTTTTCGGATTTTTTTAATTTTTCTGCTGTCCCATAACATAAACCTCACAAATGAAGTTAACATCTTAAAAAGATTTAGTTCTGTACACTCACTGTTTGATTTTGCAATGATTTCACTGTTTGGATGTGTTTTTCTACAAGTGTCTGTTTGTGCCCCATTGAGCTGAGATTGGCTATTTTCGAAATGTTTTCATTTTTCTACTTTCCCATAATATAAACCTAACAAATGAACTTAACATCTTATAAGATATACTTCTTTACCCTCATTGTTTAATTTTGCAAAGATTTCACTGTTTGGATATGTTTTTCTATTGGTGTCTGTTTGTGTGCGCATTCAGCTGAGATAAGGCTGTTTACGGATTTTTTTCATTTTTCTGCTGTCCCATAATATAAACCTCACAAATGAAGTTAACATCTTAAAATATTTAGTTCTGTACACTCACTGTTTGACTTTGCAATGATTTCACTGTTTGGATGTGTGTTTCTACAAGTGTCTGTTTGTGTGCGCATTCAGCTGAGATAAGGCTGTTTTCGGATTTTTTTCATTTTTCTACTTTCCCATAATATAAACCTAACAAATGAACTTAACATCTTATAAGATATACTTCTTTACCCTCAGTGTTTAATTTTGCAAAGATTTCACTGTTTGGATGTGTTTTTCTATTGAAGTCTGTTTGTGTGCGCATTCAGCTGAGATAAGGCTGTTTACGGATTTTTTTCATTTTTCTGCTGTCCCATAACATAAACCTCACAAATGAAGTTAACATCTTAAAATATGTAGTTCTGTACCCTCAGTGTTTGATTTTGCAATGGTTTCACTGTTGGGATGTGTTTTTCTACAAGTGTCTGTTTGTGTGCGCATTCAGCTGAGATAAGGCTGTTTACGGATTTTTTAAATTTTTCTGCTGTCCCATAACATAAACCTCACAAATGAAGTTAACATCTTAAAATATTTAGTTCTGTACACTCACTGTTTGATTTTGCAATGATTTCACTGTTTGGATTTGTTTTTCTACAAGTGTCTGTTTGTGCCCCATTGAACTGAGATAAGGCTATTTTCGAAATTTTTTCATTTTTCTACTTTCCCATAATATAAACCTAACAAATGAACTTAACATCTTATAAGATATACTTCTTTACCCTCATTGTTTAATTTTGCAAAGATTTCACTGTTTGGATGTGTTTTTCTATTGGTGTCTGTTTGTGTGCGCATTCAGCTGAGATAAGGCTGTTTACGGATTTTTTTCATTTTTCTGCTGTCCCATAAGATAAACCTCACAAATGAAGTTAACATCTTAAAATATTTAGTTCTGTACCCTCAGTGTTTGATTTTGCAATGGTTTCACTGTTGGGATGTGTTTTTCTACAAGTGTCTGTTTTGTGTGCGCATTCAGCTGAGTTAAGGCTGTTTACGGATTTTTTTAATTTTTTAACTTTCCCATAATATAAACCTAACAAATGAACTTAACATCTTATAAGATATACTTCTTTACCATCAGTGTTTAATTTTGCAAAGATTTCACTGTTTGGATGTGTTTTTCTATTGGTGTCTGTTTGTGTGCGCATACAGCTGAGATAAGGCTGTTTTCGGATTTTTTTCATTTTTCTACTTTCCCATAATATAAACCTAACAAATGAACTTAACATCTTATAAGATATACTTCTTTACCCTCAGTGTTTAATTTTGCAAAGATTTCACTGTTTGGATGTGTTTTTCTACAAGTGTCTGTTTGTGTGCGCATTCAGCTGAGATAAGGCTGTTTACTGATTTTTTTAATTTTTCTGTTGTCCCATAACATAAACCTCACAAATGAAGTTAACATCTTAAAATATTTAGTTCTGTACACTCACTGTTTGATTTTGCAATGGTTTCACTGTTGGGATGTGTTTTTCTACAAGTGTCTGTTTGTGTGCGCATTCAGCTGAGATAAGGCTGTTTACTGATTTTTTTAATTTTTCTGCTGTCCCATAACATAAACCTCACAAATGAAGTTAACATCTTAAAATATTTAGTTCTGTACACTCACTGTTTGATTTTGCAATGATTTCACTGTTTGGATGTGTTTTTCTACAAGTGTCTGTTTGTGCCCCATTGAGCTGAGATAAGGCTATTTTCGAAATTTTTTCATTTTTCTACTTTCCCATAATATAAACCTAACAAATGAAGTTAACATCTTATAAGATATACTTCTTTACCCTCATTGTTTAATTTTGCAAAGATTTCACTGTTTGGATGTGTTTTTCTATTGGTGTCTGTTTGTGTGCGCATACAGCTGAGATAAGGCTGTTTTCGGATTTTTTTCATTTTTCTACTTTCCCATAATATAAACCTAACAAATGAACTTAACATCTTATAAGATATACTTCTTTACCCTCAGTGTTTAATTTTGCAAAGATTTCACTGTTTGGATGTGTTTTTCTATTGGTGTCTGTTTGTGTGCGCATTCAGCTGAGATAAGGCTGTTTACGGATTTTTTTAATTTTTCTGCTGTCCCATAACATAAACCTCACAAATGAAGTTAACATCTTAAAAGATTTAGTTCTGTACCCTCAGTGTTTGATTTTGCAATGATTTCACTGTTGGGATGTGTTTTTCTACAAGTGTCTGTTTGTGTGCGCATTCAGCTGAGATAAGGCTGTTTACGGATTTTTTTCATTTTTCTGCTGTCCCATAACATAAACCTCACAAATGAAGTTAACATCTTAAAATATTTAGTTCTGTACCCTCAGTGTTTGATTTTGCAATGGTTTTACTGTTGGGATGTGTTTTTCTACAAGTGTCTGTTTGTGTGCGCATTCAGCTGAGATAAGGCTGTTTACGGATTTTTTTAATTTTTCTGCTGTCCCATAACATAAACCTCACAAATGAAGTTAACATCTTAAAAAGATTTAGTTCTGTACACTCACTGTTTGATTTTGCAATGATTTCACTGTTTGGATGTGTTTTTCTATTGGTGTCTGTTTGTGTGCGCATACAGCTGAGATAAGGCTGTTTTCGGATTTTTTTCATTTTTCTACTTTCCCATAATATAAACCTAACAAATGAACTTAACATCTTATAAGATATACTTCTTTACCCTCAGTGTTTAATTTTGCAAAGATTTCACTGTTTGGATGTGTTTTTCTATTGGTGTCTGTTTGTGTGCGCATACAGCTGAGATAAGGCTGTTTTCGGATTTTTTTCATTTTTCTACTTTCCCATAATATAAACCTAACAAATGAACTTAACATCTTATAAGATATACTTCTTTACCCTCAGTGTTTAATTTTGCAAAGATTTCACTGTTTGGATGTGTTTTTCTATTTGTGTCTGTTTTTGTGCACATTCAGCAAGTATACGGCTGTTTTCTGATTTTTTTAAATTTTCTACTGTCCCATAACATAAACCTCACAAATAAAGTTAAAATCTTATAAGATATAGTTATATGCCTTCAGTGTTTGATTTTGCAATGATTTCACTGTTTAGATGTGTTTTTCTATTTGTGTC
This sequence comes from Solea solea, assembly GCF_958295425.1. Taxonomy (NCBI): domain Eukaryota; kingdom Metazoa; phylum Chordata; class Actinopteri; order Pleuronectiformes; family Soleidae; genus Solea; species Solea solea. Next base: position 435,362 of record NC_081140.1, on the reverse strand, counting down.
TGTTTTTGTGCACATTCAGCAAGTATACGGCTGTTTTCTGATTTTTTTTCAATTTTCTACTGTCCCATAACATAAACCTCACAAATAAAGTTAACATCTTATAAGACATACTTCTGTAACCTCAGTGTTTGATTTTGCAATGATTTCACTGTTTGGATGTGTTTTTCTATTTGTGTCTGTTTTTGTGCGCATTCAGCAAGTATACGGCTGTTTTCTGTTTTTTTCAATTTTCTACTGTCCCATAACATAAACCTCACAAATAAAGTTAACATCTTATAAGATATAGTTATATGCCTTCAGTGTTTGATTTTGCAATGATTTCACTGTTTGGATGTGTTTTTCTATTTGTGTCTGTCTTTGTGCACGTTCAGCAAGTATACAGCTGTTTTCTGATTTTTTTCAATTTTCTACTGTCCCATAACATAAACCTCACAAATAAAGTTAACATCTCATAAGATATACTTCTTTACCCTCAGTGTTTAATTTTGCAAAGATTTCACTGTTTGGATGTGTTTTTCTATTTGTGTCTGTTTTTGTGCACATTCAGCAAGTATACGGCTGTTTTCTGATTTTTTAAAATTTTCTACTGTCCCATAACATAAACCTCACAAATAAAGTTAAAATCTTATAAGATATAGTTATATGCCTTCAGTGTTTGATTTTGCAATGATTTCACTGTTTGGATGTGTTTTTCTATTTGTGTCCGTTTTTGTGCACATTCAGCAAGTATACGGCTGTTTTCTGATTTTTTTTCAATTTTCTACTGTCCCATAACATAAACCTCACAAATAAAGTTAACATCTTATAAGACATACTTCTGTAACCTCAGTGTTCGATTTTGCAATGATTTCACTGTTTGGATGTGTTTTTCTATTTGTGTCTGTTTTTGTGCGCATTCAGCAAGTATACGGCTGTTTTCTGTTTTTTTCAATTTTCTACTGTCCCATAACATAAACCTCACAAATAAAGTTAACATCTTATAAGATATAGTTATATGCCTTCAGTGTTTGATTTTGCAATGATTTCACTGTTTGGATGTGTTTTTCTATTTGTGTCTGTCTTTGTGCACGTTCAGCAAGTATACAGCTGTTTTCTGATTTTTTTCAATTTTCTACTGTCCCATAACATAAACCTCACAAATAAAGTTAACATCTTATAAGATATACTTCTGTAACCTCAGTGTTTGATTTTGCAATGATTTCACTGTTTGGATGTGTTTTTCTATCTGTGTCTGTTTTTGTGCGCATTCAGCAAGTATACTGCTGTTTTCTGATTTTTTTCAATTTTCTACTGTCCCGTAACATAAACCTCACAAATAAAGTTAAAATCTTATAAGATATAGTTATATGCCTTCAGTGTTTGATTTTGCAATGATTTCACTGTTTGGATGTGTTTTTCTATTTGTGTCTGTTTTTGTGCACATTCAGCAAGTATACGGCTGTTTTCTGATTTTTTTCAATTTTCTACTGTTCCATAACATAAACCTCACAAATAAAGTTAACATCTCATAAGATATACTTCTGTAACCTCAGTGTTTGATTTTGCAATGATTTCACTGTTTGGATGTGTTTTTCTATGTGTGTCTGTGTTTGTGCACATTCAGCAAGTATACGGCTGTTTTCTGATTTTTTTCAATTTTCTACTGTTCCATAATATAAACCTCACAAATAAAGTTAACATCTTATAAGATATACTTCTGTAACCTCAGTGTTTGATTTTGCAATGATTTCACTGTTTGGATGTGTTTTTCTATTTGTGTCTTGTGTTGTGCACATTCAGCAAGTATACGGCTGTTTTCTGATTTTTTTCAATTTTCTATTGTCCCGTAACATTAACCTCATAAATAAAGTTAACATCTTATAAGATATAGTTATATGCCTTCAGTGTTTGATTTTGCAATGATTTCACTGTTTGGATGTGTTTTTCTATTTGTGTCTGTCTTTGTGCACGTTCAGCAAGTATACAGCTGTTTTCTGATTTTTTTCAATTTTCTACTGTCCCATAACATAAACCTCACAAATAAAGTAAACATCTTATAAGATATTCTTCTGTAACCTCAGTGTTTGATTTTGCAATGATTTCACTGTTTGGATGTGTTCTTCTATTTGTGTCTGTTTTTGTGCACATTCAGCAAGTATACGGCTGTTTTCTGATTTTTTTCAATTTTCTACTGTCCCATAACATAAACCTCACAAATGAAGTTAACATCTTAAAAGATTTAGTTCTGTACCCTCACTGTTTGATTTTGCAATGATTTCACTGTTTGGATGTGTTTTTCTACAAGTGTCTGTTTGTGCCCCATTGAGCTGAGATAAGGCTGTTTTCGGATTTTTTTCATTTTTCTACTTTCCCATAATATAAACCTAACAAATGAACTTAACATCTTATAAGATATACTTCTTTACCCTCAGTGTTTAATTTTGCAATGATTTCACTGTTGGGATGTGTTTTTCTACAAGTATCTGTTTGTCTGCGCATTCAGCTGAGATAAGGCTTTTTAAGGATTTTTTTAATTTTTCTGCTGTCCCATAACATAAACCTCACAAATGAAGTTAACATCTTAAAATATTTAGTTCTGTACCCTCAGTGTTTGATTTTGCTTTGATTTCACTGTTTGGATGTGTTTTTCTATTGGTGTCTGTTTGTGTGCGCATTCAGCTGTTTCCGGATTTTTTTCATTTTTCTGCTGTCCCATAACATAAACCTCACAAATAAAGTTAAAATCTTAGAAGTTATAGTTATATGCCTTCAGTGTTTGATTTTGCAATGATTTCACTGTTTGGATGTGTTTTTCTATTTGTGTCTGTTTTTGTGCACATTCAGCAAGTATACGGCTGTTTTCTGATTTTTTTCAATTTTCTATTGTCCTATAACATAACCTCACAAATAAAGTTAAAATCTTATAAGATATAGTTATATGCCTTCAGTGTTTGATTTTGCAATGATTTCACTGTTTGGATGTGTTTTTCTATTTGTGTCTTTTGTTGTGCACATTCAGCAAGTATACGGCTGTTTTCTGATTTTTTTCAATTTTCTACTGTCCCATAACATAAACCTCACAAATAAAGTAAACATCTTATAAGATATACTTCTGTAACCTCAGTGTTTGATTTTGCAATGATTTCACTGTTTGGATGTGTTTTTCTATTTGTGTCTGTTTTTGTGCACATTCAGCAAGTATACGGCTGTTTTCTGATTTTTTTCAATTTCCTACTGTCCCATAACATAAACCTCACAAATGAAGTTAACATCTTAAAAGATTTAGTTCTGTACCCTCAGTGTTTGATTTTGCAATGATTTCACTGTTTGGATGTGTTTTTCTATTGGTGTCTGTTTGTGTGCGCATTCAGCTGAGATAAGGCTGTTTCCGGATTTTTTTCATTTTTCTGCTGTCCCATAACATAAACCTCACAAATAAAGTTAAAATCTTAGAAGTTATAGTTATATGCCTTCAGTGTTTGATTTTGCAATGATTTCACTGTTTGGATGTGTTTTTCTATTTGTGTCTGTTTTTGTGCACATTCAGCAAGTATACGGCTGTTTTCTGATTTTTTTCAATTTTCTATTGTCCTATAACATAAACCTCACAAATAAAGTTAAAATCTTATAAGATATAGTTATATGCCTTCAGTGTTTGATTTTGCAATGATTTCACTGTTTGGATGTGTTTTTCTACAAGTGTCTGTTTGTGCCCCATTGAGCTGAGATAAGGCTGTTTTCGGATTTCTTTCATTTTTCTACTTTCCCATAATATAAACCTAACAAATGAACTTAACATCTTATAAGATATACTTCTTTACCCTCACTTTTTGATTTTGCAATGATTTCACTGTTTGCATGTGTTTTTCTACAAGTGTCTGTTTGTGCCCCATTGAGCTGAGATAAGGCTGTTTTCGGATTTTTTTCATTTTTCTACTTTCCCATAATATAAACCTAACAAATGAACTTAACATCTTATAAGATATACTTCTTTACCCTCAGTGTTTAATTTTGCAATGATTTCACTGTTGGGATGTGTTTTTCTACAAGTATCTGTTTGTGTGCGCATTCAGCTGAGATAAGGCTGTTTAAGGATTTTTTTAATTTTTCTGCTGTCCCATAACATAAATCTCACAAATGAAGTTAACATCTTAAAAGATTTAGTTCTGTACCCTCAGTGTTTGATTTTGCAATGATTTCACTGTTGGGATGTGTTTTTCTACAAGTGTCTGTTTGTGTGCGCATTCAGCTGAGATAAGGCTGTTTACGGATTTTTTTAATTTTTCTGCTGTCCCATAACATAAACCTCACAAATGAAGTTAGCATCTTATAAGATATACTTCTTTACCCTCAGTGTTTAATTTTGCAATGATTTCACTGTTGGGATGTGTTTTTCTACAAGTGTCTGTTTGTGCCCCATTGAGCTGAGATAAGGCTGTTTTCGGATTTCTTTAATTTTTCTACTTTCCCATAATATAAACCTAACAAATGAACTTAACATCTTATAAGATATACTTCTTTACCCTCACTTTTTGATTTTGCAATGATTTCACTGTTTGGATGTGTTTTTCTACAAGTGTCTGTTTGTGCCCCATTGAGCTGAGATAAGGCTGTTTTCGGATTTTTTTCATTTTTCTACTTTCCCATAATATAAACCTAACAAATGAACATAACATCTTATAAGATATACTTCTTTACCATCAGTGTTTAATTTTGCAATGATTTCACTGTTGGGATGTGTTTTTCTACAAGTATCTGTTTGTGTGCGCATTCAGCTGAGATAAGGCTGTTTAAGGATTTTTTTAATTTTTCTGCTGTCCCATAACATAAATCTCACAAATGAAGTTAACATCTTAAAAGATTTAGTTCTGTACCCTCAGTGTTTGATTTTGCAATGATTTCACTGTTGGGATGTGTTTTTCTACAAGTGTCTGTTTGTGTGCGCATTCAGCTGAGATAAGGCTGTTTACGGATTTTTTTAATTTTTCTGCTGTCCCATAACATAAACCTCACAAATGAAGTTAACATCTTATAAGATATACTTCTTTACCCTCAGTGTTTAATTTTGCAATGATTTCACTGTTGGGATGTGTTTTTCTACAAGTATCTGTTTGTGTGCGCATTCAGCTGAGATAAGGCTGTTTAAGGATTTTTTTAATTTTTCTGCTGTCCCATAACATAAATCTCACAAATGAAGTTAACATCTTAAAAGATTTAGTTCTGTACCCTCAGTGTTTGATTTTGCAATGATTTCACTGTTGGGATGTGTTTTTCTACAAGTGTCTGTTTGTGTGCGCATTCAGCTGAGATAAGGCTGTTTACGGATTTTTTTAATTTTTCTGCTGTCCCATAACATAAACCTCTCAAATGAAGTTAACATCTTATAAGATATACTTCTTTACCCTCAGTGTTTAATTTTGCAATGATTTCACTGTTGGGATGTGTTTTTCTACAAGTGTCTGTTTGTGCCCCATTGAGCTGAGATAAGGCTGTTTTCGGATTTCTTTAATTTTTCTACTTTCCCATAATATAAACCTAACAAATGAACTTAACATCTTATAAGATATACTTCTTTACCCTCACTTTTTGATTTTGCAATGATTTCACTGTTTGGATGTGTTTTTCTACAAGTGTCTGTTTGTGTCCCATTGAGCTGAGATAAGGCTGTTTTCGGATTTTTTTCATTTTTCTACTTTCCCATAATATAAACCTAACAAATGAACTTAACATCTTATAAGATATACTTCTTTACCCTCAGTGTTTAATTTTGCAATGATTTCACTGTTGGGATGTGTTTTTCTACAAGTATCTGTTTGTGTGCGCATTCAGCTGAGATAAGGCTGTTTAAGGATTTTTTTAATTTTTCTGCTGTCCCATAACATAAATCTCACAAATGAAGTTAACATCTTAAAAGATTTAGTTCTGTACCCTCAGTGTTTGATTTTGCAATGATTTCACTGTTGGGATGTGTTTTTCTACAAGTGTCTGTTTGTGTGCGCATTCAGCTGAGATAAGGCTGTTTACGGATTTTTTAAATTTTTCTGCTGTCCCATAACATAAACCTCACAAATGAAGTTAACATCTTATAAGATATACTTCTTTACCCTCAGTGTTTAATTTTGCAATGATTTCACTGTTGGGATGTGTTTTTCTACAAGTATCTGTTTGTGTGCGCATTCAGCTGAGATAAGGCTGTTTCCGGATTTTTTTCATTTTTCTGCTGTCCCATAACATAAACCTCACAAATAAAGTTAAAATCTTAGAAGTTATAGTTATATGTCTTCAGTGTTTGATTTTGCTATGATTTCACTGTTTGGATGTGTTTTTCTATTTGTGTCTTTTGTTGTGCACATTCAGCAAGTATACGGCTGTTTTCTGATTTTTTTCAATTTTCTATTGTCCCATAACATAAACCTCACAAATAAAGTTAACATCTTATAAGATATAGTTATTTATCCTCAGTGTTTGATTTTGCAATGATTTCACTGTTTGGATGTGTTTTTCTATTTGTGTCTGTTTTTGTGCGCATTCAGCAAGTATACGGCTGTTTTCTGATTTTTTTCAATTTTCTACTGTCCCATAACATAAACCTCACAAATAAAGTAAACATCTTATAAGATATACTTCTGTAACCTCAGTGTTTGATTTTGCAATGATTTCACTGTTTGGATGTGTTTTTCTATTTCTGTCTGTTTTTGTGCGCATTCAGCAAGTATACGGCTGTTTTCTGATTTTTTTCAATTTTCTACTGTCCCGTAACATAAACCTCACAAATAAAGTTAAAATCTTATAAGATATAGTTATATGCCTTCAGTGTTTGATTTTGCAATGATTTCACTGTTTGGATGTGTTTTTCTATTTGTGTCTGTTTTTGTGCACATTCAGCAAGTATACGGCTGTTTTCTGATTTTTTTCAATTTTCTACTGTTCCATAACATAAACCTCACAAATAAAGTTAACATCTCATAAGATATACTTCTGTAACCTCAGTGTTTGATTTTGCAATGATTTCACTGTTTGGATGTGTTTTTCTATGTGTGTCTGTGTTTGTGCACATTCAGAATCAGAATCAGAATCAGCTTTATTGGCCAAGTATGTAACACATACAAGGAATTCGACTCCGGTTTTTCAAACACACGCTGTACATGAAACATAGACATCAACATAACTTAACATACATTTGACAAGAGTGAATAAAAAAGGTGACCAGAGGTCCGGTTTATTTTTAAATATATATATATATAAACGATAAAGTGCAGATAGTGAATAGATAAATAAACAAATAAACTGGTCAAGTGTTCAGTAATGTGACGGCCTGGGGGAAGAAACTGTTCTTGTGTCTAGCAGTTTTGGTGTACAGTGTTCTGTAACGCCTGCCAGAGGGAAGAAGATCAAACAGGTTATTTCCGGGATGTGATGGATCTGCAGAGATACTGCCTGCCCGTTTCTTGACTCTGGATGTGTTCAAGTCCTGGATGGTGGGCAGTTTGACACCAATGATTCTCTCTGCAGTCCTGATGGTGCGATTCAGTCTGTTTCTGTCCTGTTTGGTGGCTGATGCAAACCAAACGATGATGGAGGTGCAGAGAACAGACTGGACTATTGCAGACTGGACTATTCAGCAAGTATACGGCTGTTTTCTGATTTTTTTAAATTTTCTACTGTTCCATAACATAAACCTCACAAATAAAGTTAACATCTTATAAGATATACTTCTGTAACCTCAGTGTTTGATTTTGCAATGATTTCACTGTTTGGATGTGTTTTTCTATTTGTGTCTTTTGTTGTGCACATTCAGCAAGTATTCGGCTGTTTTCTGATTTTTTTCAATTTTCTATTGTCCCGTAACATTAACCTCATAAATAAAGTTAACATCTTATAAGATATAGTTATATGCCTTCAGTGTTTGATTTTGCAATGATTTCACTGTTTGGATGTGTTTTTCTATTTGTGTCTGTCTTTGTGCACGTTCAGCAAGTATACGGCTGTTTTCTGATTTTTTTCAATTTTCTACTGTCGCATAACATAAACCTCACAAATAAAGTTAACATCTTATAAGATATAATTATATGCCTTCAGTGTTTGATTTTGCAATGATTTCACTGTTTGGATGTGTTTTTCTATTTGTGTCTTTTGTTGTGCACATTCAGCAAGTATCCGGCTGTTTTCTGATTTCTTTCAATTTTCTATTGTCCCGTAACATAAACCTCATAAATAAAGTTAAAATCTTATAAGATATAGTTATATGCCTTCAGTGTTTGATTTTGCAATGATTTCACTGTTTGGATGTGTTTTTCTATTTGTGTCTTTTGTTGTGCACATTCAGCAAGTATACGGCTGTTTTCTGATTTTTTTCAATTTTCTACTGTCCCATAACATAAACCTCACAAATAAAGTAAACATCTTATAAGATATACTTCTGTAACCTCAGTGTTTGATTTTGCAATGATTTCACTGTTTGGATGTGTTTTTCTATTTGTGTCTGTTTTTGTGCACATTCAGCAAGTATACGGCTGTTTTCTGATTTTTTTCAATTTCCTACAGTCCCATAACATAAACCTCACAAATGAAGTTAACATCTTAAAAGATTTAGTTCTGTACCCTCAGTGTTTGATTTTGCAATGATTTCACTGTTTGGATGTGTTTTTCTATTGGTGTCTGTTTGTGTGCGCATTCAGCTGAGATAAGGCTGTTTCCGGATTTTTTTCATTTTTCTGCTGTCCCATAACATAAACCTCACAAATAAAGTTAAAATCTTAGAAGTTATAGTTATATGCCTTCAGTGTTTGATTTTGCAATGATTTCACTGTTTGGATGTGTTTTTCTATTTGTGTCTGTTTTTGTGCACATTCAGCAAGTATACGGCTGTTTTCTGATTTTTTTCAATTTTCTATTGTCCTATAACATAAACCTCACAAATAAAGTTAAAATCTTATAAGATATAGTTATATGCCTTCAGTGTTTGATTTTGCAATGATTTCACTGTTTGGATGTGTTTTTCTACAAGTGTCTGTTTGTGCCCCATTGAGCTGAGATAAGGCTGTTTTCGGATTTCTTTAATTTTTCTACTTTCCCATAATATAAACCTAACAAATGAACTTAACATCTTATAAGATATACTTCTTTACCCTCACTTTTTGATTTTGCAATGATTTCACTGTTTGGATGTGTTTTTCTACAAGTGTCTGTTTGTGCCCCATTGAGCTGAGATAAGGCTGTTTTCGGATTTTTTTCATTTTTCTACTTTCCCATAATATAAACCTAACAAATGAACTTAACATCTTATAAGATATACTTCTTTACCCTCAGTGTTTAATTTTGCAATGATTTCACTGTTGGGATGTGTTTTTCTACAAGTATCTGTTTGTGTGCGCATTCAGCTGAGATAAGGCTGTTTAAGGATTTTTTTAATTTTTCTGCTGTCCCATAACATAAATCTCACAAATGAAGTTAACATCTTAAAAGATTTAGTTCTGTACCCTCAGTGTTTGATTTTGCAATGATTTCACTGTTGGGATGTGTTTTTCTACAAGTGTCTGTTTGTGTGCGCATTCAGCTGAGATAAGGCTGTTTACGGATTTTTTTAATTTTTCTGCTGTCCCATAACATAAACCTCACAAATGAAGTTAGCATCTTATAAGATATACTTCTTTACCCTCAGTGTTTAATTTTGCAATGATTTCACTGTTGGGATGTGTTTTTCTACAAGTGTCTGTTTGTGCCCCATTGAGCTGGGATAAGGCTGTTTTCGGATTTCTTTAAATTTTTCTACTTTCCCATAATATAAACCTAACAAATGAACTTAACATCTTATAAGATATACTTCTTTACCCTCACTTTTTGATTTTGCAATGATTTCACTGTTTGGATGTGTTTTTCTACAAGTGTCTGTTTGTGCCCCATTGAGCTGAGATAAGGCTGTTTTCGGATTTTTTTCATTTTTCTACTTTCCCATAATATAAACCTAACAAATGAACATAACATCTTATAAGATATACTTCTTTACCATCAGTGTTTAATTTTGCAATGATTTCACTGTTGGGATGTGTTTTTCTACAAGTATCTGTTTGTGTGCGCATTCAGCTGAGATAAGGCTGTTTAAGGATTTTTTTAATTTTTCTGCTGTCCCATAACATAAATCTCACAAATGAAGTTAACATCTTAAAAGATTTAGTTCTGTACCCTCAGTGTTTGATTTTGCAATGATTTCACTGTTGGGATGTGTTTTTCTACAAGTGTCTGTTTGTGTGCGCATTCAGCTGAGATAAGGCTGTTTACGGATTTTTTTAATTTTTCTGCTGTCCCATAACATAAACCTCACAAATGAAGTTAACATCTTATAAGATATACTTCTTTACCCTCAGTGTTTAATTTTGCAATGATTTCACTGTTGGGATGTGTTTTTCTACAAGTATCTGTTTGTGTGCGCATTCAGCTGAGATAAGGCTGTTTAAGGATTTTTTTAATTTTTCTGCTGTCCCATAACATAAATCTCAGAAATGAAGTTAACATCTTAAAAGATTTAGTTCTGTACCCTCAGTGTTTGATTTTGCAATGATTTCACTGTTGGGATGTGTTTTTCTACAAGTGTCTGTTTGTGTGCGCATTCAGCTGAGATAAGGCTGTTTACGGATTTTTTTAATTTTTCTGCTGTCCCATAACATAAACCTCTCAAATGAAGTTAACATCTTATAAGATATACTTCTTTACCCTCAGTGTTTAATTTTGCAATGATTTCACTGTTGGGATGTGTTTTTCTACAAGTGTCTGTTTGTGCCCCATTGAGCTGAGATAAGGCTGTTTTCGGATTTCTTTAATTTTTCTACTTTCCCATAATATAAACCTAACAAATGAACTTAACATCTTATAAGATATACTTCTTTACCCTCACTTTTTGATTTTGCAATGATTTCACTGTTTGGATGTGTTTTTCTACAAGTGTCTGTTTGTGCCCCATTGAGCTGAGATAAGGCTGTTTTCGGATTTTTTTCATTTTTCTACTTTCCCATAATATAAACCTAACAAATGAACTTAACATCTTATAAGATATACTTCTTTACCCTCAGTGTTTAATTTTGCAATGATTTCACTGTTGGGATGTGTTTTTCTACAAGTATCTGTTTGTGTGCGCATTCAGCTGAGATAAGGCTGTTTAAGGATTTTTTTAATTTTTCTGCTGTCCCATAACATAAATCTCACAAATGAAGTTAACATCTTAAAAGATTTAGTTCTGTACCCTCAGTGTTTGATTTTGCAATGATTTCACTGTTGGGATGTGTTTTTCTACAAGTGTCTGTTTGTGTGCGCATTCAGCTGAGATAAGGCTGTTTACGGATTTTTTTAATTTTTCTGCTGTCCCATAACATAAACCTCACAAATGAAGTTAACATCTTATAAGATATACTTCTTTACCCTCAGTGTTTAATTTTGCAATGATTTCACTGTTGGGATGTGTTTTTCTACAAGTATCTGTTTGTGTGCGCATTCAGCTGAGATAAGGCTGTTTCCGGATTTTTTTCATTTTTCTGCTGTCCCATAACATAAACCTCACAAATAAAGTTAAAATCTTAGAAGTTATAGTTATATGTCTTCAGTGTTTGATTTTGCTATGATTTCACTGTTTGGATGTGTTTTTCTATTTGTGTCTTTTGTTGTGCACATTCAGCAAGTATACGGCTGTTTTCTGATTTTTTTCAATTTTCTATTGTCCCATAACATAAACCTCACAAATAAAGTTAACATCTTATAAGATATAGTTATTTATCCTCAGTGTTTGATTTTGCAATGATTTCACTGTTTGGATGTGTTTTTCTATTTGTGTCTGTTTTTGTGCGCATTCAGCAAGTATACGGCTGTTTTCTGATTTTTTTCAATTTTCTACTGTCCCATAACATAAACCTCACAAATAAAGTAAACATCTTATAAGATATACTTCTGTAACCTCAGTGTTTGATTTTGCAATGATTTCACTGTTTGGATGTGTTTTTCTATTTGTGTCTGTTTTTGTGCGCATTCAGCAAGTATACGGCTGTTTTCTGATTTTTTTCAATTTTCTACTGTCCCGTAACATAAACCTCACAAATAAAGTTAAAATCTTATAAGATATAGTTATATGCCTTCAGTGTTTGATTTTGCAATGATTTCACTGTTTGGATGTGTTTTTCTATTTGTGTCTGTTTTTGTGCACATTCAGCAAGTATACGGCTGTTTTCTGATTTTTTTCAATTTTCTACTGTTCCATAACATAAACCTCACAAATAAAGTTAACATCTCATAAGATATACTTCTGTAACCTCAGTGTTTGATTTTGCAATGATTTCACTGTTTGGATGTGTTTTTCTATGTGTGTCTGTGTTTGTGCACATTCAGAATCAGAATCAGAATCAGCTTTATTGGCCAAGTATGTAACACATACAAGGAATTCGACTCCGGTTTTTCAAACACACGCTGTACATGAAACATAGACATCAACATAACTTAACATACATTTGACAAGAGTGAATAAAAAAGGTGACCAGAGGTCCGGTTTATTTTTAAATATATATATATATAAACGATAAAGTGCAGATAGTGAATAGATAAATAAACAAATAAACTGGTCAAGTGTTCAGTAATGTGACGGCCTGGGGGAAGAAACTGTTCTTGTGTCTAGCAGTTTTGGTGTACAGTGTTCTGTAACGCCTGCCAGAGGGAAGAAGATCAAACAGGTTATTTCCGGGATGTGATGGATCTGCAGAGATACTGCCTGCCCGTTTCTTGACTCTGGATGTGTTCAAGTCCTGGATGGTGGGCAGTTTGACACCAATGATTCTCTCTGCAGTCCTGATGGTGCGATTCAGTCTGTTTCTGTCCTGTTTGGTGGCTGATGCAAACCAAACGATGATGGAGGTGCAGAGAACAGACTGGACTATTGCAGACTGGACTATTCAGCAAGTATACGGCTGTTTTCTGATTTTTTTAAATTTTCTACTGTTCCATAACATAAACCTCACAAATAAAGTTAACATCTTATAAGATATACTTCTGTAACCTCAGTGTTTGATTTTGCAATGATTTCACTGTTTGGATGTGTTTTTCTATTTGTGTCTTTTGTTGTGCACATTCAGCAAGTATTCGGCTGTTTTCTGATTTTTTTCAATTTTCTATTGTCCCGTAACATTAACCTCATAAATAAAGTTAACATCTTATAAGATATAGTTATATGCCTTCAGTGTTTGATTTTGCAATGATTTCACTGTTTGGATGTGTTTTTCTATTTGTGTCTGTCTTTGTGCACGTTCAGCAAGTATACGGCTGTTTTCTGATTTTTTTCAATTTTCTACTGTCGCATAACATAAACCTCACAAATAAAGTTAACATCTTATAAGATATAATTATATGCCTTCAGTGTTTGATTTTGCAATGATTTCACTGTTTGGATGTGTTTTTCTATTTGTGTCTTTTGTTGTGCACATTCAGCAAGTATCCGGCTGTTTTCTGATTTCTTTCAATTTTCTATTGTCCCGTAACATAAACCTCATAAATAAAGTTAAAATCTTATAAGATATAGTTATATGCCTTCAGTGTTTGATTTTGCAATGATTTCACTGTTTGGATGTGTTTTTCTATTTGTGTCTTTTGTTGTGCACATTCAGCAAGTATACGGCTGTTTTCTGATTTTTTTCAATTTTCTACTGTCCCATAACATAAACCTCACAAATAAAGTAAACATCTTATAAGATATACTTCTGTAACCTCAGTGTTTGATTTTGCAATGATTTCACTGTTTGGATGTGTTTTTCTATTTGTGTCTGTTTTTGTGCACATTCAGCAAGTATACGGCTGTTTTCTGATTTTTTTCAATTTTCTACTGTCCCATAACATAAACCTTACAAATAAAGTTAACATCTTATAAGATATACTTCTGTAACCTCAGTGTTTGATTTTGCAATGATTTCACTGTTTGCATGTGTTTTTCTATTTGTGTCTGTTTTTGTGCACATTCAGCAAGTATACGGCTGTTTTCTGATTTTTTTCAATTTTCTATTGTCCTATAACATAACCTCACAAATAAAGTTAAAATCTTATAAGATATAGTTATATGCCTTCAGTGTTTGATTTTGCAATGATTTCACTGTTTGGATGTGTTTTTCTATTTGTGTCTTTTGTTGTGCACATTCAGCAAGTATACGGCTGTTTTCTGATTTTTTTCAATTTTCTACTGTCCCATAACATAAACCTCACAAATAAAGTAAACATCTTATAAGATATACTTCTGTAACCTCAGTGTTTGATTTTGCAATGATTTCACTGTTTGGATGTGTTTTTCTATTTGTGTCTGTTTTTGTGCACATTCAGCAAGTATACGGCTGTTTTCTGATTTTTTTCAATTTCCTACAGTCCCATAACATAAACCTCACAAATGAAGTTAACATCTTAAAAGATTTAGTTCTGTACCCTCAGTGTTTGATTTTGCAATGATTTCACTGTTGGGATGTGTTTTTCTACAAGTGTCTGTTTGTGTGCGCATTCAGCTGAGATAAGGCTGTTTACGGATTTTTTTAATTTTTCTGCTGTCCCATAACATAAACCTCACAAATGAAGTTAACATCTTATAAGATATACTTCTTTACCCTCAGTGTTTAATTTTGCAATGATTTCACTGTTGGGATGTGTTTTTCTACAAGTATCTGTTTGTGTGCGCATTCAGCTGAGATAAGGCTGTTTAAGGATTTTTTTAATTTTTCTGCTGTCCCATAACATAAATCTCACAAATGAAGTTAACATCTTAAAAGATTTAGTTCTGTACCCTCAGTGTTTGATTTTGCAATGATTTCACTGTTGGGATGTGTTTTTCTACAAGTGTCTGTTTGTGTGCGCATTCAGCTGAGATAAGGCTGTTTACGGATTTTTTTAATTTTTCTGCTGTCCCATAACATAAACCTCTCAAATGAAGTTAACATCTTATAAGATATACTTCTTTACCCTCAGTGTTTAATTTTGCAATGATTTCACTGTTGGGATGTGTTTTTCTACAAGTGTCTGTTTGTGCCCCATTGAGCTGAGATAAGGCTGTTTTCGGATTTCTTTAATTTTTCTACTTTCCCATAATATAAACCTAACAAATGAACTTAACATCTTATAAGATATACTTCTTTACCCTCACTTTTTGATTTTGCAATGATTTCACTGTTTGGATGTGTTTTTCTACAAGTGTCTGTTTGTGCCCCATTGAGCTGAGATAAGGCTGTTTTCGGATTTTTTTCATTTTTCTACTTTCCCATAATATAAACCTAACAAATGAACTTAACATCTTATAAGATATACTTCTTTACCCTCAGTGTTTAATTTTGCAATGATTTCACTGTTGGGATGTGTTTTTCTACAAGTATCTGTTTGTGTGCGCATTCAGCTGAGATAAGGCTGTTTAAGGATTTTTTTAATTTTTCTGCTGTCCCATAACATAAATCTCACAAATGAAGTTAACATCTTAAAAGATTTAGTTCTGTACCCTCAGTGTTTGATTTTGCAATGATTTCACTGTTGGGATGTGTTTTTCTACAAGTGTCTGTTTGTGTGCGCATTCAGCTGAGATAAGGCTGTTTACGGATTTTTTTAATTTTTCTGCTGTCCCATAACATAAACCTCACAAATGAAGTTAACATCTTATAAGATATACTTCTTTACCCTCAGTGTTTAATTTTGCAATGATTTCACTGTTGGGATGTGTTTTTCTACAAGTATCTGTTTGTGTGCGCATTCAGCTGAGATAAGGCTGTTTCCGGATTTTTTTCATTTTTCTGCTGTCCCATAACATCAACCTCACAAATAAAGTTAAAATCTTAGAAGTTATAGTTATATGTCTTCAGTGTTTGATTTTGCTATGATTTCACTGTTTGGATGTGTTTTTCTATTTGTGTCTTTTGTTGTGCACATTCAGCAAGTATACGGCTGTTTTCTGATTTTTTTCAATTTTCTATTGTCCCATAACATAAACCTCACAAATAAAGTTAACATCTTATAAGATATAGTTATTTATCCTCAGTGTTTGATTTTGCAATGATTTCACTGTTTGGATGTGTTTTTCTATTTGTGTCTGTTTTTGTGCGCATTCAGCAAGTATACGGCTGTTTTCTGATTTTTTTCAATTTTCTACTGTCCCATAACATAAACCTCACAAATAAAGTAAACATCTTATAAGATATACTTCTGTAACCTCAGTGTTTGATTTTGCAATGATTTCACTGTTTGGATGTGTTTTTCTATTTGTGTCTGTTTTTGTGCGCATTCAGCAAGTATACGGCTGTTTTCTGATTTTTTTCAATTTTCTACTGTCCCGTAACATAAACCTCACAAATAAAGTTAAAATCTTATAAGATATAGTTATATGCCTTCAGTGTTTGATTTTGCAATGATTTCACTGTTTGGATGTGTTTTTCTATTTGTGTCTGTTTTTGTGCACATTCAGCAAGTATACGGCTGTTTTCTGATTTTTTTCAATTTTCTACTGTTCCATAACATAAACCTCACAAATAAAGTTAACATCTCATAAGATATACTTCTGTAACCTCAGTGTTTGATTTTGCAATGATTTCACTGTTTGGATGTGTTTTTCTATGTGTGTCTGTGTTTGTGCACATTCAGAATCAGAATCAGAATCAGCTTTATTGGCCAAGTATGTAACACATACAAGGAATTCGACTCCGGTTTTTCAAACACACGCTGTACATGAAACATAGACATCAACATAACTTAACATACATTTGACAAGAGTGAATAAAAAAGGTGACCAGAGGTCCGGTTTATTTTTAAATATATATATATATAAACGATAAAGTGCAGATAGTGAATAGATAAATAAACAAATAAACTGGTCAAGTGTTCAGTAATGTGACGGCCTGGGGGAAGAAACTGTTCTTGTGTCTAGCAGTTTTGGTGTACAGTGTTCTGTAACGCCTGCCAGAGGGAAGAAGATCAAACAGGTTATTTCCGGGATGTGATGGATCTGCAGAGATACTGCCTGCCCGTTTCTTGACTCTGGATGTGTTCAAGTCCTGGATGGTGGGCAGTTTGACACCAATGATTCTCTCTGCAGTCCTGATGGTGCGATTCAGTCTGTTTCTGTCCTGTTTGGTGGCTGATGCAAACCAAACGATGATGGAGGTGCAGAGAACAGACTGGACTATTGCAGACTGGACTATTCAGCAAGTATACGGCTGTTTTCTGATTTTTTTAAATTTTCTACTGTTCCATAACATAAACCTCACAAATAAAGTTAACATCTTATAAGATATACTTCTGTAACCTCAGTGTTTGATTTTGCAATGATTTCACTGTTTGGATGTGTTTTTCTATTTGTGTCTTTTGTTGTGCACATTCAGCAAGTATTCGGCTGTTTTCTGATTTTTTTCAATTTTCTATTGTCCCGTAACATTAACCTCATAAATAAAGTTAACATCTTATAAGATATAGTTATATGCCTTCAGTGTTTGATTTTGCAATGATTTCACTGTTTGGATGTGTTTTTCTATTTGTGTCTGTCTTTGTGCACGTTCAGCAAGTATACGGCTGTTTTCTGATTTTTTTCAATTTTCTACTGTCGCATAACATAAACCTCACAAATAAAGTTAACATCTTATAAGATATAATTATATGCCTTCAGTGTTTGATTTTGCAATGATTTCACTGTTTGGATGTGTTTTTCTATTTGTGTCTTTTGTTGTGCACATTCAGCAAGTATCCGGCTGTTTTCTGATTTCTTTCAATTTTCTATTGTCCCGTAACATAAACCTCATAAATAAAGTTAAAATCTTATAAGATATAGTTATATGCCTTCAGTGTTTGATTTTGCAATGATTTCACTGTTTGGATGTGTTTTTCTATTTGTGTCTTTTGTTGTGCACATTCAGCAAGTATACGGCTGTTTTCTGATTTTTTTCAATTTTCTACTGTCCCATAACATAAACCTCACAAATAAAGTAAACATCTTATAAGATATACTTCTGTAACCTCAGTGTTTGATTTTGCAATGATTTCACTGTTTGGATGTGTTTTTCTATTTGTGTCTGTTTTTGTGCACATTCAGCAAGTATACGGCTGTTTTCTGATTTTTTTCAATTTTCTACTGTCCCATAACATAAACCTTACAAATAAAGTTAACATCTTATAAGATATACTTCTGTAACCTCAGTGTTTGATTTTGCAATGATTTCACTGTTTGCATGTGTTTTTCTATTTGTGTCTGTTTTTGTGCACATTCAGCAAGTATACGGCTGTTTTCTGATTTTTTTCAATTTTCTATTGTCCTATAACATAACCTCACAAATAAAGTTAAAATCTTATAAGATATAGTTATATGCCTTCAGTGTTTGATTTTGCAATGATTTCACTGTTTGGATGTGTTTTTCTATTTGTGTCTTTTGTTGTGCACATTCAGCAAGTATACGGCTGTTTTCTGATTTTTTTCAATTTTCTACTGTCCCATAACATAAACCTCACAAATAAAGTAAACATCTTATAAGATATACTTCTGTAACCTCAGTGTTTGATTTTGCAATGATTTCACTGTTTGGATGTGTTTTTCTATTTGTGTCTGTTTTTGTGCACATTCAGCAAGTATACGGCTGTTTTCTGATTTTTTTCAATTTCCTACAGTCCCATAACATAAACCTCACAAATGAAGTTAACATCTTAAAAGATTTAGTTCTGTACCCTCAGTGTTTGATTTTGCAATGATTTCACTGTTGGGATGTGTTTTTCTACAAGTGTCTGTTTGTGTGCGCATTCAGCTGAGATAAGGCTGTTTACGGATTTTTTTAATTTTTCTGCTGTCCCATAACATAAACCTCACAAATGAAGTTAACATCTTATAAGATATACTTCTTTACCCTCAGTGTTTAATTTTGCAATGATTTCACTGTTGGGATGTGTTTTTCTACAAGTATCTGTTTGTGTGCGCATTCAGCTGAGATAAGGCTGTTTAAGGATTTTTTTAATTTTTCTGCTGTCCCATAACATAAATCTCACAAATGAAGTTAACATCTTAAAAGATTTAGTTCTGTACCCTCAGTGTTTGATTTTGCAATGATTTCACTGTTGGGATGTGTTTTTCTACAAGTGTCTGTTTGTGTGCGCATTCAGCTGAGATAAGGCTGTTTACGGATTTTTTTAATTTTTCTGCTGTCCCATAACATAAACCTCTCAAATGAAGTTAACATCTTATAAGATATACTTCTTTACCCTCAGTGTTTAATTTTGCAATGATTTCACTGTTGGGATGTGTTTTTCTACAAGTGTCTGTTTGTGCCCCATTGAGCTGAGATAAGGCTGTTTTCGGATTTCTTTAATTTTTCTACTTTCCCATAATATAAACCTAACAAATGAACTTAACATCTTATAAGATATACTTCTTTACCCTCACTTTTTGATTTTGCAATGATTTCACTGTTTGGATGTGTTTTTCTACAAGTGTCTGTTTGTGCCCCATTGAGCTGAGATAAGGCTGTTTTCGGATTTTTTTCATTTTTCTACTTTCCCATAATATAAACCTAACAAATGAACTTAACATCTTATAAGATATACTTCTTTACCCTCAGTGTTTAATTTTGCAATGATTTCACTGTTGGGATGTGTTTTTCTACAAGTATCTGTTTGTGTGCGCATTCAGCTGAGATAAGGCTGTTTAAGGATTTTTTTAATTTTTCTGCTGTCCCATAACATAAATCTCACAAATGAAGTTAACATCTTAAAAGATTTAGTTCTGTACCCTCAGTGTTTGATTTTGCAATGATTTCACTGTTGGGATGTGTTTTTCTACAAGTGTCTGTTTGTGTGCGCATTCAGCTGAGATAAGGCTGTTTACGGATTTTTTTAATTTTTCTGCTGTCCCATAACATAAACCTCACAAATGAAGTTAACATCTTATAAGATATACTTCTTTACCCTCAGTGTTTAATTTTGCAATGATTTCACTGTTGGGATGTGTTTTTCTACAAGTATCTGTTTGTGTGCGCATTCAGCTGAGATAAGGCTGTTTCCGGATTTTTTTCATTTTTCTGCTGTCCCATAACATCAACCTCACAAATAAAGTTAAAATCTTAGAAGTTATAGTTATATGTCTTCAGTGTTTGATTTTGCTATGATTTCACTGTTTGGATGTGTTTTTCTATTTGTGTCTTTTGTTGTGCACATTCAGCAAGTATACGGCTGTTTTCTGATTTTTTTCAATTTTCTATTGTCCCATAACATAAACCTCACAAATAAAGTTAACATCTTATAAGATATAGTTATTTATCCTCAGTGTTTGATTTTGCAATGATTTCACTGTTTGGATGTGTTTTTCTATTTGTGTCTGTTTTTGTGCGCATTCAGCAAGTATACGGCTGTTTTCTGATTTTTTTCAATTTTCTACTGTCCCATAACATAAACCTCACAAATAAAGTAAACATCTTATAAGATATACTTCTGTAACCTCAGTGTTTGATTTTGCAATGATTTCACTGTTTGGATGTGTTTTTCTATTTGTGTCTGTTTTTGTGCGCATTCAGCAAGTATACGGCTGTTTTCTGATTTTTTTCAATTTTCTACTGTCCCGTAACATAAACCTCACAAATAAAGTTAAAATCTTATAAGATATAGTTATATGCCTTCAGTGTTTGATTTTGCAATGATTTCACTGTTTGGATGTGTTTTTCTATTTGTGTCTGTTTTTGTGCACATTCAGCAAGTATACGGCTGTTTTCTGATTTTTTTCAATTTTCTACTGTTCCATAACATAAACCTCACAAATAAAGTTAACATCTCATAAGATATACTTCTGTAACCTCAGTGTTTGATTTTGCAATGATTTCACTGTTTGGATGTGTTTTTCTATGTGTGTCTGTGTTTGTGCACATTCAGAATCAGAATCAGAATCAGCTTTATTGGCCAAGTATGTAACACATACAAGGAATTCGACTCCGGTTTTTCAAACACACGCTGTACATGAAACATAGACATCAACATAACTTAACATACATTTGACAAGAGTGAATAAAAAAGGTGACCAGAGGTCCGGTTTATTTTTAAATATATATATATATAAACGATAAAGTGCAGATAGTGAATAGATAAATAAACAAATAAACTGGTCAAGTGTTCAGTAATGTGACGGCCTGGGGGAAGAAACTGTTCTTGTGTCTAGCAGTTTTGGTGTACAGTGTTCTGTAACGCCTGCCAGAGGGAAGAAGATCAAACAGGTTATTTCCGGGATGTGATGGATCTGCAGAGATACTGCCTGCCCGTTTCTTGACTCTGGATGTGTTCAAGTCCTGGATGGTGGGCAGTTTGACACCAATGATTCTCTCTGCAGTCCTGATGGTGCGATTCAGTCTGTTTCTGTCCTGTTTGGTGGCTGATGCAAACCAAACGATGATGGAGGTGCAGAGAACAGACTGGACTATTGCAGACTGGACTATTCAGCAAGTATACGGCTGTTTTCTGATTTTTTTAAATTTTCTACTGTTCCATAACATAAACCTCACAAATAAAGTTAACATCTTATAAGATATACTTCTGTAACCTCAGTGTTTGATTTTGCAATGATTTCACTGTTTGGATGTGTTTTTCTATTTGTGTCTTTTGTTGTGCACATTCAGCAAGTATTCGGCTGTTTTCTGATTTTTTTCAATTTTCTATTGTCCCGTAACATTAACCTCATAAATAAAGTTAACATCTTATAAGATATAGTTATATGCCTTCAGTGTTTGATTTTGCAATGATTTCACTGTTTGGATGTGTTTTTCTATTTGTGTCTGTCTTTGTGCACGTTCAGCAAGTATACGGCTGTTTTCTGATTTTTTTCAATTTTCTACTGTCGCATAACATAAACCTCACAAATAAAGTTAACATCTTATAAGATATAATTATATGCCTTCAGTGTTTGATTTTGCAATGATTTCACTGTTTGGATGTGTTTTTCTATTTGTGTCTTTTGTTGTGCACATTCAGCAAGTATCCGGCTGTTTTCTGATTTCTTTCAATTTTCTATTGTCCCGTAACATAAACCTCATAAATAAAGTTAAAATCTTATAAGATATAGTTATATGCCTTCAGTGTTTGATTTTGCAATGATTTCACTGTTTGGATGTGTTTTTCTATTTGTGTCTTTTGTTGTGCACATTCAGCAAGTATACGGCTGTTTTCTGATTTTTTTCAATTTTCTACTGTCCCATAACATAAACCTCACAAATAAAGTAAACATCTTATAAGATATACTTCTGTAACCTCAGTGTTTGATTTTGCAATGATTTCACTGTTTGGATGTGTTTTTCTATTTGTGTCTGTTTTTGTGCACATTCAGCAAGTATACGGCTGTTTTCTGATTTTTTTCAATTTTCTACTGTCCCATAACATAAACCTTACAAATAAAGTTAACATCTTATAAGATATACTTCTGTAACCTCAGTGTTTGATTTTGCAATGATTTCACTGTTTGCATGTGTTTTTCTATTTGTGTCTGTTTTTGTGCACATTCAGCAAGTATACGGCTGTTTTCTGATTTTTTTCAATTTTCTATTGTCCTATAACATAACCTCACAAATAAAGTTAAAATCTTATAAGATATAGTTATATGCCTTCAGTGTTTGATTTTGCAATGATTTCACTGTTTGGATGTGTTTTTCTATTTGTGTCTTTTGTTGTGCACATTCAGCAAGTATACGGCTGTTTTCTGATTTTTTTCAATTTTCTACTGTCCCATAACATAAACCTCACAAATAAAGTAAACATCTTATAAGATATACTTCTGTAACCTCAGTGTTTGATTTTGCAATGATTTCACTGTTTGGATGTGTTTTTCTATTTGTGTCTGTTTTTGTGCACATTCAGCAAGTATACGGCTGTTTTCTGATTTTTTTCAATTTCCTACAGTCCCATAACATAAACCTCACAAATGAAGTTAACATC
Source organism: Solea solea (assembly GCF_958295425.1). Classification (NCBI taxonomy): domain Eukaryota; kingdom Metazoa; phylum Chordata; class Actinopteri; order Pleuronectiformes; family Soleidae; genus Solea; species Solea solea. The sequence goes on along the minus strand of NC_081140.1, from coordinate 412,460 downwards.
TTAAAAGATTTAGTTCTGTACCCTCAGTGTTTGATTTTGCAATGATTTCACTGTTTGGATGTGTTTTTCTATTGGTGTCTGTTTGTGTGCGCATTCAGCTGAGATAAGGCTGTTTCCGGATTTTTTTCATTTTTCTGCTGTCCCATAACATAAACCTCACAAATAAAGTTAAAATCTTAGAAGTTATAGTTATATGCCTTCAGTGTTTGATTTTGCAATGATTTCACTGTTTGGATGTGTTTTTCTATTTGTGTCTGTTTTTGTGCACATTCAGCAAGTATACGGCTGTTTTCTGATTTTTTTCAATTTTCTATTGTCCTATAACATAAACCTCACAAATAAAGTTAAAATCTTATAAGATATAGTTATATGCCTTCAGTGTTTGATTTTGCAATGATTTCACTGTTTGGATGTGTTTTTCTACAAGTGTCTGTTTGTGCCCCATTGAGCTGAGATAAGGCTGTTTTCGGATTTCTTTCATTTTTCTACTTTCCCATAATATAAACCTAACAAATGAACTTAACATCTTATAAGATATACTTCTTTACCCTCACTTTTTGATTTTGCAATGATTTCACTGTTTGGATGTGTTTTTCTACAAGTGTCTGTTTGTGCCCCATTGAGCTGAGATAAGGCTGTTTTCGGATTTTTTTCATTTTTCTACTTTCCCATAATATAAACCTAACAAATGAACTTAACATCTTATAAGATATACTTCTTTACCCTCAGTGTTTAATTTTGCAATGATTTCACTGTTGGGATGTGTTTTTCTACAAGTATCTGTTTGTGTGCGCATTCAGCTGAGATAAGGCTGTTTAAGGATTTTTTTAATTTTTCTGCTGTCCCATAACATAAATCTCACAAATGAAGTTAACATCTTAAAAGATTTAGTTCTGTACCCTCAGTGTTTGATTTTGCAATGATTTCACTGTTGGGATGTGTTTTTCTACAAGTGTCTGTTTGTGTGCGCATTCAGCTGAGATAAGGCTGTTTACGGATTTTTTAAATTTTTCTGCTGTCCCATAACATAAACCTCACAAATGAAGTTAGCATCTTATAAGATATACTTCTTTACCCTCAGTGTTTAATTTTGCAATGATTTCACTGTTGGGATGTGTTTTTCTACAAGTGTCTGTTTGTGCCCCATTGAGCTGAGATAAGGCTGTTTTCGGATTTCTTTAATTTTTCTACTTTCCCATAATATAAACCTAACAAATGAACTTAACATCTTATAAGATATACTTCTTTACCCTCACTTTTTGATTTTGCAATGATTTCACTGTTTGGATGTGTTTTTCTACAAGTGTCTGTTTGTGCCCCATTGAGCTGAGATAAGGCTGTTTTCGGATTTTTTTCATTTTTCTACTTTCCCATAATATAAACCTAACAAATGAACATAACATCTTATAAGATATACTTCTTTACCATCAGTGTTTAATTTTGCAATGATTTCACTGTTGGGATGTGTTTTTCTACAAGTATCTGTTTGTGTGCGCATTCAGCTGAGATAAGGCTGTTTAAGGATTTTTTTAATTTTTCTGCTGTCCCATAACATAAATCTCACAAATGAAGTTAACATCTTAAAAGATTTAGTTCTGTACCCTCAGTGTTTGATTTTGCAATGATTTCACTGTTGGGATGTGTTTTTCTACAAGTGTCTGTTTGTGTGCGCATTCAGCTGAGATAAGGCTGTTTACGGATTTTTTTAATTTTTCTGCTGTCCCATAACATAAACCTCACAAATGAAGTTAACATCTTATAAGATATACTTCTTTACCCTCAGTGTTTAATTTTGCAATGATTTCACTGTTGGGATGTGTTTTTCTACAAGTATCTGTTTGTGTGCGCATTCAGCTGAGATAAGGCTGTTTAAGGATTTTTTTAATTTTTCTGCTGTCCCATAACATAAATCTCACAAATGAAGTTAACATCTTAAAAGATTTAGTTCTGTACCCTCAGTGTTTGATTTTGCAATGATTTCACTGTTGGGATGTGTTTTTCTACAAGTGTCTGTTTGTGTGCGCATTCAGCTGAGATAAGGCTGTTTACGGATTTTTTTAATTTTTCTGCTGTCCCATAACATAAACCTCACAAATGAAGTTAACATCTTATAAGATATACTTCTTTACCCTCAGTGTTTAATTTTGCAATGATTTCACTGTTGGGATGTGTTTTTCTACAAGTGTCTGTTTGTGCCCCATTGAGCTGAGATAAGGCTGTTTTCGGATTTCTTTAATTTTTCTACTTTCCCATAATATAAACCTAACAAATGAACTTAACATCTTATAAGATATACTTCTTTACCCTCACTTTTTGATTTTGCAATGATTTCACTGTTTGGATGTGTTTTTCTACAAGTGTCTGTTTGTGCCCCATTGAGCTGAGATAAGGCTGTTTTCGGATTTTTTTCATTTTTCTACTTTCCCATAATATAAACCTAACAAATGAACTTAACATCTTATAAGATATACTTCTTTACCCTCAGTGTTTAATTTTGCAATGATTTCACTGTTGGGATGTGTTTTTCTACAAGTATCTGTTTGTGTGCGCATTCAGCTGAGATAAGGCTGTTTAAGGATTTTTTTAATTTTTCTGCTGTCCCATAACATAAATCTCACAAATGAAGTTAACATCTTAAAAGATTTAGTTCTGTACCCTCAGTGTTTGATTTTGCAATGATTTCACTGTTGGGATGTGTTTTTCTACAAGTGTCTGTTTGTGTGCGCATTCAGCTGAGATAAGGCTGTTTACGGATTTTTTTAATTTTTCTGCTGTCCCATAACATAAACCTCACAAATGAAGTTAACATCTTATAAGATATACTTCTTTACCCTCAGTGTTTAATTTTGCAATGATTTCACTGTTGGGATGTGTTTTTCTACAAGTATCTGTTTGTGTGCGCATTCAGCTGAGATAAGGCTGTTTCCGGATTTTTTTCATTTTTCTGCTGTCCCATAACATAAACCTCACAAATAAAGTTAAAATCTTAGAAGTTATAGTTATATGTCTTCAGTGTTTGATTTTGCAATGATTTCACTCTTTGGATGTGTTTTTCTATTTGTGTCTTTTGTTGTGCACATTCAGCAAGTATACGGCTGTTTTCTGATTTTTTTCAATTTTCTATTGTCCCATAACATAAACCTCACAAATAAAGTTAACATCTTATAAGATATAGTTATTTATCCTCAGTGTTTGATTTTGCAATGATTTCACTGTTTGGATGTGTTTTTCTATTTGTGTCTGTTTTTGTGCGCATTCAGCAAGTATATGGCTGTTTTCTGATTTTTTTCAATTTTCTACTGTCCCAAAACATAAACCTCACAAATAAAGTAAACATCTTATAAGATATACTTCTGTAACCTCAGTGTTTGATTTTGCAATGATTTCACTGTTTGGATGTGTTTTTCTATTTGTGTCTGTTTTTGTGCGCATTCAGCAAGTATACGGCTGTTTTCTGATTTTTTTCAATTTTCTACTGTCCCGTAACATAAACCTCACAAATAAAGTTAAAATCTTATAAGATATAGTTATATGCCTTCAGTGTTTGATTTTGCAATGATTTCACTGTTTGGATGTGTTTTTCTATTTGTGTCTGTTTTTGTGCACATTCAGCAAGTATACGGCTGTTTTCTGATTTTTTTCAATTTTCTACTGTCCCATAACATAAACCTCACAAATAAAGTTAAAATCTTGTAAGATATAGTTATATGCCTTCAGTGTTTGATTTTGCAATGATTTCACTGTTTGGATGTGTTTTTCTATTTGTGTCTGTTTTTGTGCACATTCAGCAAGTATACGGCTGTTTTCTGATTTTTTTTCAATTTTCTACTGTCCCATAACATAAACCTCACAAATAAAGTTAACATCTTATAAGATATACTTCTGTAACTTCAGTGTTTGATTTTGCAATGATTTCACTGTTTGGATGTGTTTTTCTATTTGTGTCTGTTTTTGTGCGCATTCAGCAAGTATACGGCTGTTTTCTGATTTTTTTCAATTTTCTACTGTCCCGTAACATAAACCTCACAAATAAAGTTAAAATCTTATAAGATATAGTTATATGCCTTCAGTGTTTGATTTTGCAATGATTTCACTGTTTGGATGTGTTTTTCTATTTGTGTCTGTGTTTGTGCACATTCAGCAAGTATACAGCTGTTTTCTGATTTTTTTCAATTTTCTACTGTTCCATAACATAAACCTCACAAATAAAGTTAACATCTTATAAGATATACTTCTGTAACCTCAGTGTTTGATTTTGCAATGATTTCACTGTTTGGATGTGTTTTTCTATTTGTGTCTGTTTTTGTGCGCATTCAGCAAGTATACGGCTGTTTTCTGATTTTTTTCAATTTTCTACTGTCCCGTAACATAAACCTCACAAATAAAGTTAAAATCTTATAAGATATAGTTATATGCCTTCAGTGTTTGATTTTGCAATGATTTCACTGTTTGGATGTGTTTTTCTATTTGTGTCTGTTTTTGTGCACATTCAGCAAGTATACGGCTGTTTTCTGATTTTTTTCAATTTTCTACTGTTCCATAACATAAACCTCACAAATAAAGTTAACATCTCATAAGATATACTTCTGTAACCTCAGTGTTTGATTTTGCAATGATTTCACTGTTTGGATGTGTTTTTCTATGTGTGTCTGTGTTTGTGCACATTCAGAATCAGAATCAGAATCAGCTTTATTGGCCAAGTATGTAACACATACAAGGAATTCGACTCCGGTTTTTCAAACACACGCTGTACATGAAACATAGACATCAACATAACTTAACATACATTTGACAAGAGTGAATAAAAAAGGTGACCAGAGGTCCGGTTTATTTTTAAATATATATATATATAAACGATTAAAGTGCAGATAGTGAATAGATAAATAAACAAATAAACTGGTCAAGTGTTCAGTAATGTGACGGCCTGGGGGAAGAAACTGTTCTTGTGTCTAGCAGTTTTGGTGTACAGTGTTCTGTAACGCCTGCCAGAGGGAAGAAGATCAAACAGGTTATTTCCGGGATGTGATGGATCTGCAGAGATACTGCCTGCCCGTTTCTTGACTCTGGATGTGTTCAAGTCCTGGATGGTGGGCAGTTTGACACCAATGATTCTCTCTGCAGTCCTGATGGTGCGATTCAGTCTGTTTCTGTCCTGTTTGGTGGCTGATGCAAACCAAACGATGATGGAGGTGCAGAGAACAGACTGGACTATTGCAGACTGGACTATTCAGCAAGTATACGGCTGTTTTCTGATTTTTTTCAATTTTCTACTGTTCCATAACATAAACCTCACAAATAAAGTTAACATCTTATAAGATATACTTCTGTAACCTCAGTGTTTGATTTTGCAATGATTTCACTGTTTGGATGTGTTTTTCTATTTGTGTCTTTTGTTGTGCACATTCAGCAAGTATTCGGCTGTTTTCTGATTTTTTTCAATTTTCTATTGTCCCGTAACATTAACCTCATAAATAAAGTTAACATCTTATAAGATATAGTTATATGCCTTCAGTGTTTGATTTTGCAATGATTTCACTGTTTGGATGTGTTTTTCTATTTGTGTCTGTCTTTGTGCACGTTCAGCAAGTATACGGCTGTTTTCTGATTTTTTTCAATTTTCTACTGTCGCATAACATAAACCTCACAAATAAAGTTAACATCTTATAAGATATAATTATATGCCTTCAGTGTTTGATTTTGCAATGATTTCACTGTTTGGATGTGTTTTTCTATTTGTGTCTTTTGTTGTGCACATTCAGCAAGTATCCGGCTGTTTTCTGATTTTTTTCAATTTTCTATTGTCCCGTAACATAAACCTCATAAATAAAGTTAAAATCTTATAAGATATAGTTATATGCCTTCAGTGTTTGATTTTGCAATGATTTCACTGTTTGGATGTGTTTTTCTATTTGTGTCTTTTGTTGTGCACATTCAGCAAGTATACGGCTGTTTTCTGATTTTTTTCAATTTTCTACTGTCCCATAACATAAACCTCACAAATAAAGTAAACATCTTATAAGATATACTTCTGTAACCTCAGTGTTTGATTTTGCAATGATTTCACTGTTTGGATGTGTTTTTCTATTTGTGTCTGTTTTTGTGCACATTCAGCAAGTATACGGCTGTTTTCTGATTTTTTTCAATTTTCTACTGTCCCATAACATAAACCTTACAAATAAAGTTAACATCTTATAAGATATACTTCTGTAACCTCAGTGTTTGATTTTGCAATGATTTCACTGTTTGGATGTGTTTTTCTATGTGTGTCTGTGTTTGTGCGCATTCAGCAAGTATACGGCTGTTTTCTGATTTTTTTCAATTTTCTACTGTCCCGTAACATAAACCTCACAAATAAAGTTAAAATCTTATAAGATATAGTTATATGCCGTCAGTGTTTGATTTTGCAATGATTTCACTGTTTGGATGTGTTTTTCTATTTGTGTCTTTTGTTGTGCACATTAAGCAAGTATACGGCTGTTTTCTGATTCTTTTTCAATTTTCTATTGTCCCGTAACATAAACCTCACAAATAAAGTTAAAATCTTATAAGATATAGTTATATGCCTTCAGTGTTTGATTTTGCAATGATTTCACTGTTTGGATGTGTTTTTCTATTTGTGTCTGTTTTTGTGCACATTCAGCAAGTATACGGCTGTTTTCTGATTTTTTTCAATTTTCTACTGTCCCATAACATAAACCTCACAAATAAAGTTAACATCTTATAAGATATACTTCTGTAACCTCAGTGTTTGATTTTGCAATGATTTCACTGTTTGGATGTGTTTTTCTATTTGTGTCTTTTGTTGTGCACATTCAGCAAGTATACGGCTGTTTTCTGATTTTTTTCAATTTTCTATTGTCCCGTAACATTAACCTCATAAATAAAGTTAACATCTTATAAGATATAGTTATATGCCTTCAGTGTTTGATTTTGCAATGATTTCACTGTTTGGATGTGTTTTTCTATTTGTGTCTGTCTTTGTGCACGTTCAGCAAGTATACAGCTGTTTTCTGATTTTTTTCAATTTTCTACTGTCCCATAACATAAACCTCACAAATAAAGTAAACATCTTATAAGATATACTTCTGTAACCTCAGTGTTTGATTTTGCAATGATTTCACTGTTTGGATGTGTTCTTCTATTTGTGTCTGTTTTTGTGCACATTCAGCAAGTATACGGCTGTTTTCTGATTTTTTTCTTTTTTCTACTGTCCCATAACATAAACCTCACAAATGAAGTTAACATCTTAAAAGATTTAGTTCTGTACCCTCACTGTTTGATTTTGCAATGATTTCACTGTTTGGATGTGTTTTTCTACAAGTGTCTGTTTGTGCCCCATTGAGCTGAGATAAGGCTGTTTTCGGATTTTTTTCATTTTTCTACTTTCCCATAATATAAACCTAACAAATGAACTTAACATCTTATAAGATATACTTCTTTACCCTCAGTGTTTAATTTTGCAATGATTTCACTGTTGGGATGTGTTTTTCTACAAGTATCTGTTTGTCTGCGCATTCAGCTGAGATAAGGCTGTTTAAGGATTTTTTTAATTTTTCTGCTGTCCCATAACATAAACATCACAAATGAAGTTAACATCTTAAAAGATTTAGTTCTGTACCCTCAGTGTTTGATTTTGCAATGATTTCACTGTTGGGATGTGTTTTTCTACAAGTGTCTGTTTGTGTGCGCATTCAGCTGAGATAAGGCTGTTTACGGATTTTTTTAATTTTTCTGCTGTTCCATAACATAAACCTCACAAATGAAGTTAACATCTTAAAAGATTTAGTTCTGTACACTCACTGTTTGATTTTGCAATGATTTCACTGTTTGGATGTGTTTTTCTATTGGTGTCTGTTTGTGTTCGCATTCAGCTGAGATAAGGCTGTTTCCGGATTTTTTTAATTTTTCTGATGTCCCATAACATAAACCTCACAAATGAAGTTAACATCTTATAAGATATACTTCTTTACCCTCAGTGTTTAATTTTGCAATGATTTCACTGTTGGGATGTGTTTTTCTACAAGTATCTGTTTGTGTGTCATTCAGCTGAGATAAGGCTTTTTAAGGATTTTTTTAATTTTTCTGCTGTCCCATAACATAAACCTCACAAATGAAGTTAACATCTTAAAATATTTAGTTCTGTACCCTCAGTGTTTGATTTTGCTTTGATTTCACTGTTTGGATGTGTTTTTCTATTGGTGTCTGTTTGTGTGCGCATTCAGCTGTTTCCGGATTTTTTTCATTTTTCTGCTGTCCCATAACATAAACCTCACAAATAAAGTTAAAATCTTAGAAGTTATAGTTATATGCCTTCAGTGTTTGATTTTGCAATGATTTCACTGTTTGGATGTGTTCTTCTATTTGTGTCTGTTTTTGTGCACATTCAGCAAGTATACGGCTGTTTTCTGATTTTTTTCAATTTTCTACTGTCCCATAACATAAACCTCACAAATGAAGTTAACATCTTAAAAGATTTAGTTCTGTACCCTCACTGTTTGATTTTGCAATGATTTCACTGTTTGGATGTGTTTTTCTACAAGTGTCTGTTTGTGCCCCATTGAGCTGAGATAAGGCTGTTTTCGGATTTTTTTCATTTTTCTACTTTCCCATAATATAAACCTAACAAATGAACTTAACATCTTATAAGATATACTTCTTTACCCTCAGTGTTTAATTTTGCAATGATTTCACTGTTGGGATGTGTTTTTCTACAAGTATCTGTTTGTCTGCGCATTCAGCTGAGATAAGGCTGTTTAAGGATTTTTTTAATTTTTCTGCTGTCCCATAACATAAACATCACAAATGAAGTTAACATCTTAAAAGATTTAGTTCTGTACCCTCAGTGTTTGATTTTGCAATGATTTCACTGTTGGGATGTGTTTTTCTACAAGTGTCTGTTTGTGTGCGCATTCAGCTGAGATAAGGCTGTTTACGGATTTTTTTAATTTTTCTGCTGTTCCATAACATAAACCTCACAAATGAAGTTAACATCTTAAAAGATTTAGTTCTGTACACTCACTGTTTGATTTTGCAATGATTTCACTGTTTGGATGTGTTTTTCTATTGGTGTCTGTTTGTGTTCGCATTCAGCTGAGATAAGGCTGTTTTCGGATTTTTTTCATTTTTCTACTTTCCCATAATATAAACCTAACAAATGAACTTAACATCTTATAAGATATACTTCTTTACCCTCAGTGTTTAATTTTGCAATGATTTCACTGTTGGGATGTGTTTTTCTACAAGTATCTGTTTGTCTGCGCATTCAGCTGAGATAAGGCTGTTTAAGGATTTTTTTAATTTTTCTGCTGTCCCATAACATAAACATCACAAATGAAGTTAACATCTTAAAAGATTTAGTTCTGTACCCTCAGTGTTTGATTTTGCAATGATTTCACTGTTGGGATGTGTTTTTCTACAAGTGTCTGTTTGTGTGCGCATTCAGCTGAGATAAGGCTGTTTACGGATTTTTTTAATTTTTCTGCTGTTCCATAACATAAACCTCACAAATGAAGTTAACATCTTAAAAGATTTAGTTCTGTACACTCACTGTTTGATTTTGCAATGATTTCACTGTTTGGATGTGTTTTTCTATTGGTGTCTGTTTGTGTTCGCATTCAGCTGAGATAAGGCTGTTTCCGGATTTTTTTAATTTTTCTGATGTCCCATAACATAAACCTCACAAATGAAGTTAACATCTTATAAGATATACTTCTTTACCCTCAGTGTTTAATTTTGCAATGATTTCACTGTTGGGATGTGTTTTTCTACAAGTATCTGTTTGTGTGTCATTCAGCTGAGATAAGGCTTTTTAAGGATTTTTTTAATTTTTCTGCTGTCCCATAACATAAACCTCACAAATGAAGTTAACATCTTAAAATATTTAGTTCTGTACCCTCAGTGTTTGATTTTGCTTTGATTTCACTGTTTGGATGTGTTTTTCTATTGGTGTCTGTTTGTGTGCGCATTCAGCTGTTTCCGGATTTTTTTCATTTTTCTGCTGTCCCATAACATAAACCTCACAAATAAAGTTAAAATCTTAGAAGTTATAGTTATATGCCTTCAGTGTTTGATTTTGCAATGATTTCACTGTTTGGATGTGTTTTTCTATTTGTGTCTGTTTTTGTGCACATTCAGCAAGTATACGGCTGTTTTCTGATTTTTTTCAATTTTCTATTGTCCTATAACATAACCTCACAAATAAAGTTAAAATCTTATAAGATATAGTTATATGCCTTCAGTGTTTGATTTTGCAATGATTTCACTGTTTGGATGTGTTTTTCTACAAGTATCTGTTTGTCTGCGCATTCAGCTGAGATAAGGCTGTTTAAGGATTTTTTAAATTTTTCTGCTGTCCCATAACATAAACATCACAAATGAAGTTAACATCTTAAAAGATTTAGTTCTGTACCCTCAGTGTTTGATTTTGCAATGATTTCACTGTTTGGATGTGTTTTTCTATTTGTGTCTGTTTTTGGGCACATTCAGCAAGTATACGGCTGTTTTCTGATTTTTTTAAATTTTCTACTGTCCCATAACATAAACCTCACAAATAAAGTTAAAATCTTATAAGATATAGTTATATGCCTTCAGTGTTTGATTTTGCAATGATTTCACTGTTTGGATGTGTTTTTCTATTTGTGTCTGTTTTTGTGCACATTCAGCAAGTATACGGCTGTTTTCTGATTTTTTTCAATTTTCTACTGTCCCGTAACATAAACCTCACAAATAAAGTTAAAATCTTATAAGATATAGTTATATGCCTTCAGTGTTTGATTTTGCAATGATTTCACTGTTTGGATGTGTTTTTCTATTTGTGTCTGTTTTTGTGCACATTCAGCAAGTATACGGCTGTTTTCTGATTTTTTTAAATTTTCTACTGTCCCATAACATAAACCTCACAAATAAAGTTAAAATCTTATAAGATATAGTTATATGCCTTCAGTGTTTGATTTTGCAATGATTTCACTGTTTGGATGTGTTTTTCTATTTGTGTCTGTTTTTGTGCACATTCAGCAAGTATACGGCTGTTTTCTGAATTTTTTTCAATTTTCTACTGTCCCATAACATAAACCTCACAAATAAAGTTAACATCTTATAAGATATACTTCTGTAACCTCAGTGTTTGATTTTGCAATGATTTCACTGTTTGGATGTGTTTTTCTATTTGTGTCTGTTTTTGTGCGCATTCAGCAAGTATACGGCTGTTTTCTGGTTTTTTCAATTTTCTACTGTCCCATAACATAAACCTCACAAATAAAGTTAACATCTTATAAGATATACTTCTGTAACTTCAGTGTTTGATTTTGCAATGATTTCACTGTTTGGATGTGTTTTTCTATTTGTGTCTGTTTTTGTGCGCATTCAGCAAGTATACGGCTGTTTTCTGATTTTTTTCAATTTTCTACTGTCCCGTAACATAAACCTCACAAATAAAGTTAAAATCTTATAAGATATAGTTATATGCCTTCAGTGTTTGATTTTGCAATGATTTCACTGTTTGGATGTGTTTTTCTATTTGTGTCTGTTTTTGTGCACATTCAGCAAGTATACGGCTGTTTTCTGATTTTTTTCTATTTTCTACTGTTCCATAACATAAACCTCACAAATAATGTTAACATCTCATAAGATATACTTCTGTAACCTCAGAGTTTGATTTTGCAATGATTTCACTGTTTGGATGTGTTTTTCTATGTGTGTCTGTGTTTGTGCACATTCAGCAAGTATACGGCTGTTTTCTGATTTTTTTCAATTTTCTACTGTTCCATAACATAAACCTCACAAATAAAGTTAACATCTTATAAGATATACTTCTGTAACCTCAGTGTTTGATTTTGCAATGATTTCACTGTTTGGATGTGTTTTTCTATTTGTGTCTGTCTTTGTGCACGTTCAGCAAGTATACGGCTGTTTTCTGATTTTTTTCAATTTTCTACTGTCGCATAACATAAACCTCACAAATAAAGTTAACATCTTATAAGATATAGTTATATGCCTTCAGTGTTTGATTTTGCAATGATTTCACTGTTTGGATGTGTTTTTCTATTTGTGTCTGTTTTTGTGCACATTCAGCAAGTATACGGCTGTTTTCTGATTTTTTTCAATTTTCTACTGGCCCGTAACATAAACCTCACAAATAAAGTTAAAATCTTATAAGATATAGTTATATGCCGTCAGTGTTTGATTTTGCAATGATTTCACTGTTTGGATGTTTTTTTCTATTTGTGTCTTTTGTTGTGCACATTCAGCAAGTATACGGCTGTTTTCTGATTTTTTTCAATTTTCTACTGTCCCATAACATAAACCTCACAAATTAAGTAAACATCTTATAAGATATACTTCTGTAACCTCAGTGTTTGATTTTGCAATGATTTCACTGTTTGGATGTGTTTTTCTATTTGTGTCTGTTTTTGGGCACATTCAGCAAGTATACGGCTGTTTTCTGATTTTTTTAAATTTTCTACTGTCCCATAACATAAACCTCACAAATAAAGTTAAAATCTTATAAGATATAGTTATATGCCTTCAGTGTTTGATTTTGCAATGATTTCACTGTTTGGATGTGTTTTTCTATTTGTGTCTGTTTTTGTGCACATTCAGCAAGTATACGGCTGTTTTCTGATTTTTTTCAATTTTCTACTGTCCCATAACATAAACCTCACAAATAAAGTTAAAATCTTATAAGATATAGTTATATGCCTTCAGTGTTTGATTTTGCAATGATTTCACTGTTTGGATGTGTTTTTCTATTTGTGTCTGTTTTTGTGCACATTCAGCAAGTATACGGCTGTTTTCTGATTTTTTTCAATTTTCTACTGTCCCATAACATAAACCTCACAAATAAAGTTAACATCTTATAAGATATACTTCTGTAACCTCAGTGTTTGATTTTGCAATGATTTCACTGTTTGGATGTGTTTTTCTATTTGTGTCTGTTTTTGTGCACATTCAGCAAGTATACGGCTGTTTTCTGATTTTTTTCAATTTTCTACTGTCCCATAACATAAACCTCACAAATAAAGTTAAAATCTTATAAGATATAGTTATATGCCTTCAGTGTTTGATTTTGCAATGATTTCACTGTTTGGATGTGTTTTTCTATTTGTGTCTGTTTTTGTGCACATTCAGCAAGTATACGGCTGTTTTCTGATTTTTTTCAATTTTCTACTGTCCCATAACATAAACCTCACAAATAAAGTTAACATCTTATAAGATATACTTCTGTAATCTCAGTGTTTGATTTTGCAATGATTTCACTGTTTGGATGTGTTTTTCTATTTGTGTCTGTTTTTGTGCGCATTCAGCAAGTATACGGCTGTTTTCTGATTTTTTTCAATTTTCTACTGTCCCATAACATAAACCTCACAAATAAAGTTAACATCTTTTAAGATATACTTCTGTAACCTCAGTGTTTGATTTTGCAATGATTTCACTGTTTGGATGTGTTTTTCTATTTGTGTCTTTTGTTGTGCACATTCAGCAAGTATACGGCTGTTTTCTGATTTTTTTCAATTTTCTATTGTCCCGTAACATAAACCTCATAAATAAAGTTAACATCTTATAAGATATAGTTATATGCCTTCAGTGTTTGATTTTGCAATGATTTCACTGTTTGGATGTGTTTTTCTATTTGTGTCTTTTGTTGTGCACATTCAGCAAGTATACGGCTGTTTTCTGATTTTTTTAAATTTTCTACTGTCCCATAACATAAACCTCACAAATAAAGTAAACATCTTATAAGATATACTTCTGTAACCTCAGTGTTTGATTTTGCAATGATTTCACTGTTTGGATGTGTTTTTCTATTTGTGTCTGTCTTTGTGCACGTTCAGCAAGTATACAGCTGTTTTCTGATTTTTTTTAATTTTCTACTGTCCCATAACATAAACCTCACAAATAAAGTTAACATCTTATAAGATATACTTCTGTAATCTCAGTGTTTGATTTTGCAATGATTTCACTGTTTGGATGTGTTTTTCTATTTGTGTCTGTTTTTGTGCGCATTCAGCAAGTATACGGCTGTTTTCTGATTTTTTTCAATTTTCTACTGTCCCATAACATAAACCTCACAAATAAAGTTAACATCTTTTAAGATATACTTCTGTAACCTCAGTGTTTGATTTTGCAATGATTTCACTGTTTGGATGTGTTTTTCTATTTGTGTCTGTTTTTGTGCACATTCAGCAAGTATACGGCTGTTTTCTGATTTTTTTCAATTTTCTACTGTCCCGTAACATAAACCTCACAAATAAAGTTAAAATTTTATAAGATATAGTTATATGCCTTCAGTGTTTGATTTTGCAATGATTTCACTGTTTGGATGTGTTTTTCTATTTGTGTCTGTTTTTGTGCACATTCAGCAAGTATACGGCTGTTTTCTGATTTTTTTCAATTTTCTACTGTTCCATAACATAAACCTCACAAATAAAGTTAACATCGTATAAGATATACTTCTGTAACCTCAGTGTTTGATTTTGCAATGATTTCACTGTTTGGATGTGTTTTTCTATGTGTGTCTGTGTTTGTGCACATTCAGCAAGTATACGGCTGTTTTCTGATTTTTTTCAATTTTCTACTGTTCCATAACATAAACCTCACAAATAAAGGTAACATCTTATAAGATATACTTCTGTAACCTCAGTGTTTGATTTTGCAATGATTTCACTGTTTGGATGTGTTTTTCTATTTGTGTCTGTCTTTGTGCACATTCAGCAAGTATACGGCTGTTTTCTGATTTTTTTCAATTTTCTACTGTTCCATAACATAAACCTCACAAATAAAGTTAACATCTTATAAGATTTACTTCTGTAACCTCAGTGTTTGATTTTGCAATGATTTCACTGTTTGGATGTGTTTTTCTATGTGTGTCTGTGTTTGTGCACATTCAGCAAGTATACGGCTGTTTTCTGATTTTTTTCAATTTTCTACTGTTCCATAACATAAACCTCACAAATAAAGGTAACATCTTATAAGATATACTTCTGTAACCTCAGTGTTTGATTTTGCAATGATTTCACTGTTTGGATGTGTTTTTCTATTTGTGTCTGTCTTTGTGCACATTCAGCAAGTATACGGCTGTTTTCTGATTTTTTTCAATTTTCTATTGTCCCGTAACATAAACCTCATAAATAAAGTTAACATCTTATAAGATATAGTTATATGCCTTCAGTGTTTGATTTTGCAATGATTTCACTGTTTGGATGTGTTTTTCTATTTGTGTCTGTTTTTGTGCACATTCAGCAAGTATACGGCTGTTTTCTGATTTTTTTCAATTTTCTACTGTCCCATAACATAAACCTCACAAATAAAGTTAACATCTTATAAGATATACTTCTGTAACCTCAGTGTTTGATTTTGCAATGATTTCACTGTTTGGATGTGTTTTTCTATTTGTGTCTGTTTTTGTGCACATTCAGCAAGTATACGGCTGTTTTCTGATTTTTTTCAATTTTCTACTGTCCCATAACATAAACCTCACAAATAAAGTTTAAATCTCATAAGATATAGTTATTTATCCTCAGTGTTTGATTTTGCAATGATTTCACTGTTTGGATGTGTTTTTCTATTTGTGTCTGTTTTTGTGCACATTCAGCAAGTATACGGCTGTTTTCTGATTTTTTTAAATTTTCTATTGTCCCATAACATAAACCTCACAAATAAAGTTAAAATCTTATAAGATATACTTCTGTAACCTCAGTGTTTGATTTTGCAACGATTTCACTGTTTGGATGTGTTTTTCTATTTGTGTCTGTTTTTGTGCACATTCAGCAAGTATACGGCTGTTTTCTGATTTTTTTCAATTTTCTACTGTCCCGTAACATAAACCTCACAAATAAAGTTAACATCTTATAAGATATAGTTATATGCCTTCAGTGTTTGATTTTGCAATGATTTCACTGTTTGGATGTGTTTTTCTATTTGTGTCTGTTTTTGTGCACATTCAGCAAGTATACGGCTGTTTTCTGAATTTTTTCAATTTTCTACTGTCCCATAACATAAACCTCACAAATAAAGTTAACATCTTATAAGATATAGTTATATGCCTTCAGTGTTTGATTTTGCAATGATTTCACTGTTTGGATGTGTTTTTCTATTTGTGTCTGTTTTTGGGCACATTCAGCAAGTATACGGCTGTTTTCTGATTTTTTTAAATTTTCTACTGTCCCATAACATAAACCTCACAAATAAAGTTAAAATCTTATAAGATATAGTTATATGCCTTCAGTGTTTGATTTTGCAATGATTTCACTGTTTGGATGTGTTTTTCTATTTGTGTCTGTTTTTGTGCACATTCAGCAAGTATACGGCTGTTTTCTGATTTTTTTCAATTTTCTACTGTCCCATAACATAAACCTCACAAATAAAGTTAAAATCTTATAATATATAGTTATTTATCCTCAGTGTTTGATTTTGCAATGATTTCACTGTTTGGATGTGTTTTTCTATTTGTGTCTTTTGTTGTGCACATTAAGCAAGTATACGGCTGTTTTCTGATTTTTTTCAATTTTCTACTGTCCCGTAACATAAACCTCACAAATAAAGTTAAAATCTTATAAGATATAGTTATATGCCTTCAGTGTTTGATTTTGCAATGATTTCACTGTTTGGATGTGTTTTTCTATTTGTGTCTGTTTTTGTGCACATTCAGCAAGTATACGGCTGTTTTCTGATTTTTTTCAATTTTCTACTGTCCCGTAACATAAACCTCACAAATAAAGTTAAAATCTTATAAGATATAGTTATATGCCTTCAGTGTTTGATTTTGCAATGATTTCACTGTTTGGATGTGTTTTTCTATTTGTGTCTGTTTTTGTGCACATTCAGCAAGTATACGGCTGTTTTCTGATTTTTTTCAATTTTCTACTGTCCCATAACATAAACCTCACAAATAAAGTTAAAATCTTATAAGATATAGTTATATGCCTTCAGTGTTTGATTTTGCAATGATTTCACTGTTTGGATGTGTTTTTCTATTTGTGTCTGTTTTTGTGCACATTCAGCAAGTATACGGCTGTTTTCTGATTTTTTTCAATTTTCTACTGTTCCATAACATAAACCTCACAAATAAAGTTAACATCTTATAAGATATACTTCTGTAACCTCAGTGTTTGATTTTGCAATGATTTCACTGTTTGGATGTGTTTTTCTATTTGTGTCTTTTGTTGTGCACATTAAGCAAGTATACGGCTGTTTTCTGATTTTTTTCAAATTTCTATTGTCCCGTAACATAAACCTCATAAATAAAGTTAACATCTTATAAGATATACTTCTTTAACCTCAGTGTTTGATTTTGCAATGATTTCACTGTTTGGATGTGTTTTTCTATTTGTGTCTGTTTTTGTGCACATTCAGCAAGTATGCGGCTGTTTTCTGATTTTTTTCAATTTTCTACTGTCCCATAACATAAACCTCACAAATAAAGTTAACATCTTATAAGATATACTTCTGTAACCTCAGTGTTTGATTTTGCAATGATTTCACTGTTTGGATGTGTTTTTCTATTTGTGTCTTTTGTTGTGCACATTCAGCAAGTATACGGCTGTTTTTTGATTTTTTTCAATTTTCTACTGTTCCATAACATAAACCTCACAAATAAAGTTAACATCTTATAAGATATACTTCTGTAACCTCAGTGTTTGATTTTGCAATGATTTCACTGTTTGGATGTGTTTTTCTATTTGTGTCTTTTGCTGTGCACATTCAGCAAGTATACGGCTGTTTTCTGATTTTTTTCAATTTTCTACTGTCGCATAACATAAACCTCACAAATAAAGTTAACATCTTATTAGATATAGTTATATGCCTTCAGTGTTTGATTTTGCAATGATTTCACTGTTTGGATGTGTTTTTCTATTTGTGTCTTTTGTTGTGCACATTAAGCAAGTATACGGCTGTTTTCTGATTTTTTTCAATTTTCTATTGTCCCGTAACATAAACCTCATAAATAAAGTTAACATCTTATAAGATATACTTCTGTAACCTCAGTGTTTGATTTTGCAATGATTTCACTGTTTGGATGTGTTTTTCTATTTGTGTCTGTTTTTGTGCACATTCAGCAAGTATGCGGCTGTTTTCTGATTTTTTTCAATTTTCTACTGTCCCATAACATAAACCTCACAAATAAAGTGAACATCTTATAAGATATACTTCTGTAATCTCAGTGTTTGATTTTGCAATGATTTCACCGTTTGGATGTGTTTTTCTATTTGTGTCTGTTTTTGTGCGCATTCAGCAAGTATACGGCTGTTTTCTGATTTTTTTCAATTTTCTACTGTCCCGTAACATAAACCTCACAAATAAAGTTAAAATCTTATAAGATATAGTTATATGCCTTCAGTGTTTGATTTTGCAATGATTTCACTGTTTGGATGTGTTTTTCTATTTGTGTCTGTTTTTGTGCACATTCAGCAAGTATACGGCTGTTTTCTGATTTTTTTCAATTTTCTACTGTTCCATAACATAAACCTCACAAATAAAGTTAACATCTCATAAGATATACTTCTGTAACCTCAGTGTTTGATTTTGCAATGATTTCACTGTTTGGATGTGTTTTTCTATGTGTGTCTGTTTTTGTGCACATTCAGCAAGTATACGGCTGTTTTCTGATTTTTTTCAATTTTCTACTGTCCCATAACATAAACCTCACAAATAAAGTAAACATCTTATAAGATATACTTCTGTAACCTCAGTGTTTGATTTTGCAATGATTTCACTGTTTGGATGTGTTTTTCTATTTGTGTCTTTTGTTGTGCACATTCAGCAAGTATACGGCTGTTTTCTGATTTTTTTCAATTTTCTACTGTCCCATAACATAAACCTCACAAATAAAGTTAAAATCTTATAAGATATAGTTATATGCCTTCAGTGTTTGATTTTGCAATGATTTCACTGTTTGGATGTGTTTTTCTATTTGTGTCTTTTGTTGTGCACATTAAGCAAGTATACGGCTGTTTTCTGATTTTTTTCAAATTTCTATTGTCCCGTAACATAAACCTCATAAATAAAGTTAACATCTTATAAGATATACTTCTTTAACCTCAGTGTTTGATTTTGCAATGATTTCACTGTTTGGATGTGTTTTTCTATTTGTGTCTGTTTTTGTGCACATTCAGCAAGTATGCGGCTGTTTTCTGATTTTTTTCAATTTTCTACTGTCCCATAACATAAACCTCACAAATAAAGTTAACATCTTATAAGATATACTTCTGTAACCTCAGTGTTTGATTTTGCAATGATTTCACTGTTTGGATGTGTTTTTCTATTTGTGTCTTTTGTTGTGCACATTCAGCAAGTATACGGCTGTTTTCTGATTTTTTTCAATTTTCTACTGTCGCATAACATAAACCTCACAAATAAAGTTAACATCTTATTAGATATAGTTATATGCCTTCAGTGTTTGATTTTGCAATGATTTCACTGTTTGGATGTGTTTTTCTATTTGTGTCTGTTTTTGTGCACATTCAGCAAGTATACGGCTGTTTTCTGATTTTTTTAAATTTTCTACTGTCCCATAACATAAACCTCACGAATAAAGTTAAAATCTTATAAGATATAGTTATATGCCTTCAGTGTTTGATTTTGCAATGATTTCACTGTTTGGATGTGTTTTTCTATTTGTGTCTGTTTTTGTGCGCATTCAGCAAGTATACGGCTGTTTTCTGATTTTTTTCAATTTTCTACTGTCCCATAACATAAACCTCACAAATAAAGTTAAAATCTTATAAGATATAGTTATATGCCGTCAGTGTTTGATTTTGCAATGATTTCACTGTTTGGATGTGTTTTTCTATTTGTGTCTTTTGTTGTGCACATTCAGCAAGTATACGGCTGTTTTCTGATTTTTTTCAATTTTCTATTGTCCCGTAACATAAACCTCATAAATAAAGTTAACATCTTATAAGATATACTTCTGTAACCTCAGTGTTTGATTTTGCAATGATTTCACTGTTTGGATGTGTTTTTCTATTTGTGTCTGTTTTGGTGCACATTCAGCAAGTATACGGCTGTTTTCTGATTTTTTTGAATTTTCTACTGTCCCACAACATAAACCTCACAAATAAAGTTAACATCTTATAAGATATACTTCTGTAACCTCAGTGTTTGATTTTGCAATGATTTCACTGTTTGGATGTGTTTTTCTATTTGTGTCTGTTTTTGTGCACATTCAGCAAGTATACGGCTGTTTTCTGATTTTTTTCAATTTTCTACTGTCCCATAACATAAACCTCACAAATAAAGTAAACATCTTATAAGATATACTTCTGTAACCTCAGTGTTTGATTTTGCAATGATTTCACTGTTTGGATGTGTTTTTCTATTTGTGTCTTTTGTTGTGCACATTCAGCAAGTATACGGCTGTTTTCTGATTTTTTTCAATTTTCTACTGTCCCATAACATAAACCTCACAAATAAAGTTAAAATCTTATAAGATATAGTTATATGCCTTCAGTGTTTGATTTTGCAATGATTTCACTGTTTGGATGTGTTTTTCTATTTGTGTCTTTTGTTGTGCACATTCAGCAAGTATACGGCTGTTTTCTGATTTTTTTCAATTTTCTATTGTCCCGTAACATAAACCTCATAAATAAAGTTAACATCTTATAAGATATACTTCTGTAACCTCAGTGTTTGATTTTGCAATGATTTCACTGTTTGGATGTGTTTTTCTATTTGTGTCTGTTTTGGTGCACATTCAGCAAGTATACGGCTGTTTTCTGATTTTTTTGAATTTTCTACTGTCCCACAACATAAACCTCACAAATAAAGTTAACATCTTATAAGATATACTTCTGTAACCTCAGTGTTTGATTTTGCAATGATTTCACTGTTTGGATGTGTTTTTCTATTTGTGTCTGTTTTGGTGCGCATTCAGCAAGTATACGGCTGTTTTCTGATTTTTTTCAATTTTCTACTGTCCCGTAACATAAACCTCACAAATAAAGTTAACATCTCATAAGATATACTTCTGTAACCTCAGTGTTTGATTTTGTTATGATTTCACTGTTTGGATGTGTTTTTCTATGTGTGTCTGTGTTTGTGCACATTCAGCAAGTATACGGCTGTTTTCTGATTTTTTTCAATTTTCTACTGTTCCATAACATAAACCTCACAAATAAAGTTAACATCTTATGAGATATAGTTATATGCCTTCAGTGTTTGATTTTGCAATGATTTCACTGTTTGGATGTGTTTTTCTATTTCTGTCTGTTTTTGTGCACATTCAGCAAGTATACGGCTGTTTTCTGATTTTTTTCAATTTTCTACTGTCGCATAACATAAACCTCACAAATAAAGTTAACATCTTATAAGATATAGTTATATGCCTTCAGTGTTTGATTTTGCAATGATTTCACTGTTTGGATGTGTTTTTCTATTTGTGTCTGTTTTTGTGCACATTCAGCAAGTATACGGCTGTTTTCTGATTTTTTTCAATTTTCTACTGTCCCATAACATAAACCTCACAAATAAAGTTAACATCTTATAAGATATACTTCTGTAACCTCAGTGTTTGATTTGGCAATGATTTCACTGTTTGGATGTGTTTTTCTATTTGTGTCTGTTTTTGTGCACATTCAGCAAGTATACGGCTGTTTTCTGATTTTTTTCAATTTTCTACTGTCCCGTAACATAAACCTCACAAATAAAGTTAAAATCTTATAAGATATAGTTATATGCTGTCAGTGTTTGATTTTGCAATGATTTCACTGTTTGGATGTGTTTTTCTATTTGTGTCTTTTGTTGTGCACATTCAGCAAGTATACGGCTGTTTTCTGATTTTTTTCAATTTTCTATTGTCCCATAACATAAACCTCATAAATAAAGTTAACATCTTATAAGATATACTTCTGTAACATCAGTGTTTGATTTTGCAATGATTTCACTGTTTGGATGTGTTTTTCTATTTGTGTCTGTTTTGGTGCACATTCAGCAAGTATACGGCTGTTTTCTGATTTTTTTGAATTTTCTACTGTCCCACAACATAAACCTCACAAATAAAGTTAACATCTTATAAGATATACTTCTGTAACCTCAGTGTTTGATTTTGCAATGATTTCACTGTTTGGATGTGTTTTTCTATTTGTGTCTGTTTTTGTGCGCATTCAGCAAGTATACGGCTGTTTTCTGATTTTTTTCAATTTTCTACTGTCCCGTAACATAAACCTCACAAATAAAGTTAAAATCTTATAAGATATAGTTATATGCCTTCAGTGTTTGATTTTGCAATGATTTCACTGTTTGGATGTGTTTTTCTATTTGTGTCTGTTTTTGTGCACATTCAGCAAGTATACGGCTGTTTTCTGATTTTTTTCAATTTTCTACTGTTCCATAACATAAACCTCACAAATAAAGTTAACATCTCATAAGATATACTTCTGTAACCTCAGTGTTTGATTTTGTTATGATTTCACTGTTTGGATGTGTTTTTCTATGTGTGTCTGTGTTTGTGCACATTCAGCAAGTATACGGCTGTTTTCTGATTTTTTTCAATTTTCTACTGTTCCATAACATAAACCTCACAAATAAAGTTAACATCTTATAAGATATACTTCTGTAACCTCAGTGTTTGATTTTGCAATGATTTCACTGATTGGATGTGTTTTTCTATTTGTGTCTTTTGTTGTGCACATTCAGCAAGTATACGGCTGTTTTCTGATTTTTTTCAATTATCTATTGTCCCGTAACATTAACCTCATAAATAAAGTTAACATCTTATAAGATATACTTCTGTAACCTCAGTGTTTGATTTTGCAATGATTTCACTGTTTGGATGTGTTTTTCTATTTGTGTCTGTTTTTGTGCACATTCAGCAAGTATACGGCTGTTTTCTGATTTTTTTGAATTTTCTACTGTCCCACAACATAAACCTCACAAATAAAGTTAACATCTTATAAGATATACTTCTGTAACCTCAGTGTTTGATTTTGCAATGATTTCACTGTTTGGATGTGTTTTTCTATTTGTGTCTTTTGTTGTGCACATTCAGCAAGTATACGGCTGTTTTCTGATTTTTTTCAATTTTCTATTGTCCCGTAACATAAACCTCATAAATAAAGTTAACATCTTATGAGATATAGTTATATGCCTTCAGTGTTTGATTTTGCAATGATTTCACTGTTTGGATGTGTTTTTCTATTTCTGTCTGTTTTTGTGCACATTCAGCAAGTATACGGCTGTTTTCTGATTTTTTTCAATTTTCTACTGTCGCATAACATAAACCTCACAAATAAAGTTAACATCTTATAAGATATAGTTATATGCCTTCAGTGTTTGATTTTGCAATGATTTCACTGTTTGGATGTGTTTTTCTATTTGTGTCTGTTTTTGTGCACATTCAGCAAGTATACGGCTGTTTTCTGATTTTTTTCAATTTTCTACTGTCGCATAACATAAACCTCACAAATAAAGTTAACATCTTATAAGATATACTTCTGTAACCTCAGTGTTTGATTTTGCAATGATTTCACTGTTTGGATGTGTTTTTCTATTTGTGTCTGTTTTTGTGCGCATTCAGCAAGTATACGGCTGTTTTCTGATTTTTTTCAATTTTCTATTGTCCCGTAACATAAACCTCATAAATAAAGTTAACATCTTATAAGATATAGTTATATGCCTTCAGTGTTTGATTTTGCAATGATTTCACTGTTTGGATGTGTTTTTCTATTTGTGTCTGTTTTTGTGCGCATTCAGCAAGTATACGGCTGTTTCTGATTTTTTTCAATTTTCTACTGTCGCATAACATAAACCTCACAAATAAAGTTAACATCTTATAAGATATAGTTATATGCCTTCAGTGTTTGATTTTGCAATGATTTCACTGTTTGGATGTGTTTTTCTATTTGTGTCTGTTTTTGTGCACATTCACCAAGTATACGGCTGTTTTCTGATTTTTTTCAATTTTCTACTGTCCCATAACATAAACCTCACAAATAAAGTTAACATCTTATAAGATATACTTCTGTAACCTCAGTGTTTGATTTTTGCAATGATTTCACTGTTTGGATGTGTTTTTCTATTTGTGTCTGTTTTTGTGCACATTCAGCAAGTATACGGCTGTTTTCTGATTTTTTTCAATTTTCTACTGTCCCATAACATAAACCTCACAAATAAAGTAAACATCTTATAAGATATACTTCTGTAACCTCAGTGTTTGATTTTGCAATGATTTCACTGTTTGGATGTGTTTTTCTATTTGTGTCTGTTTTTGTGCACATTCAGCAAGTATACGGCTGTTTTCTGATTTTTTTCAATTTTCTATTGTCCCGTAACATAAACCTCATAAATAAAGTTAACATCTTATAAGATATAGTTATATGCCTTCAGTGTTTGATTTTGCAATGATTTCACTGTTTGGATGTGTTTTTCTATTTGTGTCTGTTTTTGTGCACATTCAGCAAGTATACGGCTGTTTTCTGATTTTTTTCAATTTTCTATTGTCCCGTAACATAAACCTCATAAATAAAGTTAACATCTTATAAGATATAGTTATATGCCTTCAGTGTTTGATTTTGCAATGATTTCACTGTTTGGATGTGTTTTTCTATTTGTGTCTGTTTTTGTGCGCATTCAGCAAGTATACGGCTGTTTTCTGATTTTTTTCAATTTTCTATTGTCCCGTAACATAAACCTCATAAATAAAGTTAACATCTTATAAGATATACTTCTGTAACCTCAGTGTTTGATTTTGCAATGATTTCACTGTTTGGATGTGTTTTTCTATTTGTGTCTGTTTTTGTGCACATTCAGCAAGTATACGGCTGTTTTCTGATTTTTTTCAATTTTCTACTGTCCCGTAACATAAACCTCACAAATAAAGTTAAAATCTTATAAGATATAGTTATATGCTGTCAGTGTTTGATTTTGCAATGATTTCACTGTTTGGATGTGTTTTTCTATTTGTGTCTTTTGTTGTGCACATTCAGCAAGTATACGGCTGTTTTCTGATTTTTTTCAATTTTCTATTGTCCCATAACATAAACCTCATAAATAAAGTTAACATCTTATAAGATATACTTCTGTAACATCAGTGTTTGATTTTGCAATGATTTCACTGTTTGGATGTGTTTTTCTATTTGTGTCTGTTTTGGTGCACATTCAGCAAGTATACGGCTGTTTTCTGATTTTTTTGAATTTTCTACTGTCCCACAACATAAACCTCACAAATAAAGTTAACATCTTATAAGATATACTTCTGTAACCTCAGTGTTTGATTTTGCAATGATTTCACTGTTTGGATGTGTTTTTCTATTTGTGTCTGTTTTTGTGCGCATTCAGCAAGTATACGGCTGTTTTCTGATTTTTTTCAATTTTCTACTGTCCCGTAACATAAACCTCACAAATAAAGTTAAAATCTTATAAGATATAGTTATATGCCTTCAGTGTTTGATTTTGCAATGATTTCACTGTTTGGATGTGTTTTTCTATTTGTGTCTGTTTTTGTGCACATTCAGCAAGTATACGGCTGTTTTCTGATTTTTTTCAATTTTCTACTGTTCCATAACATAAACCTCACAAATAAAGTTAACATCTCATAAGATATACTTCTGTAACCTCAGTGTTTGATTTTGTTATGATTTCACTGTTTGGATGTGTTTTTCTATGTGTGTCTGTGTTTGTGCACATTCAGCAAGTATACGGCTGTTTTCTGATTTTTTTCAATTTTCTACTGTTTCATAACATAAACCTCACAAATAAAGTTAACATCTTATAAGATATACTTCTGTAACCTCAGTGTTTGATTTTGCAATGATTTCACTGATTGGATGTGTTTTTCTATTTGTGTCTTTTGTTGTGCACATTCAGCAAGTATACGGCTGTTTTCTGATTTTTTTCAATTATCTATTGTCCCGTAACATTAACCTCATAAATAAAGTTAACATCTTATAAGATATACTTCTGTAACCTCAGTGTTTGATTTTGCAATGATTTCACTGTTTGGATGTGTTTTTCTATTTGTGTCTGTTTTTGTGCACATTCAGCAAGTATACGGCTGTTTTCTGATTTTTTTGAATTTTCTACTGTCCCACAACATAAACCTCACAAATAAAGTTAACATCTTATAAGATATACTTCTGTAACCTCAGTGTTTGATTTTGCAATGATTTCACTGTTTGGATGTGTTTTTCTATTTGTGTCTGTTTTTGTGCGCATTCAGCAAGTATACGGCTGTTTTCTGATTTTTTTCAATTTTCTATTGTCCCGTAACATAAACCTCATAAATAAAGTTAACATCTTATAAGATATAGTTATATGCCTTCAGTGTTTGATTTTGCAATGATTTCACTGTTTGGATGTGTTTTTCTATTTGTGTCTGTTTTTGTGCGCATTCAGCAAGTATACGGCTGTTTCTGATTTTTTTCAATTTTCTACTGTCGCATAACATAAACCTCACAAATAAAGTTAACATCTTATAAGATATAGTTATATGCCTTCAGTGTTTGATTTTGCAATGATTTCACTGTTTGGATGTGTTTTTCTATTTGTGTCTGTTTTTGTGCACATTCACCAAGTATACGGCTGTTTTCTGATTTTTTTCAATTTTCTACTGTCCCATAACATAAACCTCACAAATAAAGTTAACATCTTATAAGATATACTTCTGTAACCTCAGTGTTTGATTTTTGCAATGATTTCACTGTTTGGATGTGTTTTTCTATTTGTGTCTGTTTTTGTGCACATTCAGCAAGTATACGGCTGTTTTCTGATTTTTTTCAATTTTCTACTGTCCCATAACATAAACCTCACAAATAAAGTAAACATCTTATAAGATATACTTCTGTAACCTCAGTGTTTGATTTTGCAATGATTTCACTGTTTGGATGTGTTTTTCTATTTGTGTCTGTTTTTGTGCACATTCAGCAAGTATACGGCTGTTTTCTGATTTTTTTCAATTTTCTATTGTCCCGTAACATAAACCTCATAAATAAAGTTAACATCTTATAAGATATAGTTATATGCCTTCAGTGTTTGATTTTGCAATGATTTCACTGTTTGGATGTGTTTTTCTATTTGTGTCTGTTTTTGTGCACATTCAGCAAGTATACGGCTGTTTTCTGATTTTTTTCAATTTTCTACTGTCCCATAACATAAACCTCACAAATAAAGTTAACATCTTATAAGATATACTTCTGTAACCTCAGTGTTTGATTTTGCAATGATTTCACTGTTTGGATGTGTTTTTCTATTTGTGTCTGTTTTCGTGCGCATTCAGCAAGTATACGGCTGTTTTCTGATTTTTTTCAATTTTCTATTGTCCCGTAACATAAACCTCATAAATAAAGTTAACATCTTATAAGATATAGTTATATGCCTTCAGTGTTTGATTTTGCAATGATTTCACTGTTTGGATGTGTTTTTCTATTTGTGTCTGTTTTTGTGCGCATTCAGCAAGTATACGGCTGTTTTCTGATTTTTTTCAATTTTCTATTGTCCCGTAACATAAACCTCATAAATAAAGTTAACATCTTGTAAGATATAGTTATATGCCTTCAGTGTTTGATTTGGCAATGATTTCACTGTTTGGATGTGTTTTTCTATTTGTGTCTGTTTTTGTGCACATTCAGCAAGTATACGGCTGTTTTCTGATTTTTTTCAATTTTCTACTGTCCCATAACATAAACCTCACAAATAAAGTAAATATCTTATAAGATATACTTCTGTAACCTCAGTGTTTGATTTTGCAATGATTTCACTGTTTGGATGTGTTTTTCTATTTGTGTCTGTTTTTGTGCGCATTCAGCAAGTATACGGCTGTTTTCTGATTTTTTTCAATTTTCTACTTTCCCGTAACATAAACCTCACAAATAAAGTTAAAATCTTATAAGATATAGTTATATGCCTTCAGTGTTTGATTTTGCAATGATTTCACTGTTTGGATGTGTTTTTCTATTTGTGTCTGTTTTTGTGCACATTCAGCAAGTATACGGCTGTTTTCTGATTTTTTTCAATTTTCTACTGTTCCATAACATAAACCTCACAAATAAAGTTAACATCTCATAAGATATACTTCTGTAACCTCAGTGTTTGATTTTGTTATGATTTCACTGTTTGGATGTGTTTTTCTATGTGTGTCTGTGTTTGTGCACATTCAGCAAGGATACGGCTGTTGTCTGATTTTTTTCAATTTTCTACTGTTCCATAACATAAACCTCACAAATAAAGTTAACATCTTATAAGATATACTTCTGTAACCTCAGTGTTTGATTTTGCAATGATTTCACTGTTTGGATGTGTTTTTCTATTTGTGTCTGTTTTTGTGCACATTCAGCAAGTATACGGCTGTTTTCTGATTTTTTTCAATTTTCTACTGTCCCATAACATAAACCTCACAAATAAAGTAAACATCTTATAAGATATACTTCTGTAACCTCAGTGTTTGATTTTGCAATGATTTCACTGTTTGGATGTGTTTTTCTATTTGTGTCTTTTGTTGTGCACATTCAGCAAGTATACGGCTGTTTTCTGATTTTTTTCAATTTTCTATTGTCCCGTAACATAAACCTCATAAATAAAGTTAACATCTTATGAGATATAGTTATATGCCTTCAGTGTTTGATTTTGCAATGATTTCACTGTTTGGATGTGTTTTTCTATTTGTGTCTGTTTTTGTGCACATTCAGCAAGTATATGGCTGTTTTCTGATTTTTTTCAATTTTCTACTGTCCCATAACATAAACCTCACAAAAAAAGTTAACATCTTATAAGATATACTTCTGTTTGATTTTGCAATGATTTCACTGTTTGGATGTGTTTTTCTATTTGTGTCTGTTTTTGTGCGCATTCAGCAAGTATACGGCTGTTTTCTAATTTTTTTTCAATTTTCTACTGTCGCATAACATAAACCTCACAAATAAAGTTAACATCTTATAAGATATACTTCTGTAACCTCAGTGTTTGATTTTGCAATGATTTCACTGTTTGGATGTGTTTTTCTATTTGTGTCTGTTTTTGTGCACATTCAGCAAGTATACAGCTGTTTTCTGATTTTTTTCAATTTTCTACTGTCCCGTAACATAAACCTCACAAATAAAGTTAAAATCTTATAAGATATACTTCTGTAACCTCAGTGTTTGATTTTGCAATGATTTCACTGTTTGGATGTGCTTTTCTATTTGTGTCTTTTGTTGTGCACATTCAGCAAGTATATGGCTGTTTTCTGATTTTTTTCAATTTTCTACTGTCCCGTAACATAAACCTCACAAATAAAGTTAACATCTCATAAGATATACTTCTGTAACCTCAGTGTTTGATTTTGTTATGATTTCACTGTTTGGATGTGTTTTTCTATGTGTGTCTGTGTTTGTGCGCATTCAGCAAGTATACGGCTGTTTTCTGATTTTTTTCAATTTTCTACTGTCCCATAACAAACCTCACAAATAAAGTTAACATCTTATAAGATATACTTCTGTAACCTCAGTGTTTGATTTTGCAATGATTTCACTGTTTGGATGTGTTTTTCTATTTGTGTCTGTTTTTGTGCACATTCAGCAAGTATACGGCTGTTTTCAGATTTTTTTCAATTTTCTATTGTCCCGTAACATAAACCTCATGAATAAAGTTAACATCTTATAAGATATACTTCTGTAACCTCAGTGTTTGATTTTGCAATGATTTCACTGTTTGGATGTGTTTTTCTATGTGTGTCTGTGTTTGTGCACATTCAGCAAGTATATGGCTGTTTTCTGTTTTTATTCAATTTTCTACTGTCCCATAACATAAACCTCACAAATAAAGTTAACATCTTATAAGATATACTTCTGTAACCTCAGTGTTTGATTTTGCAATGATTTCACTGTTTGGATGTGTTATTCTATTTGTGTCTGTTTTGTGCACATTCAGCAAGTATACGGCTGTTTTCTGATTTTTTTCAATTTTCTACTGTCCCATAACATAAACGTCACAAATAAAGTTAAAATCTTATAAGATATACTTCTGTAACCTCAGTGTTTGATTTTGCAATGATTTCACTGTTTGGATGTGTTTTTCTATTTGTGTCTGTTTTTGTGCGCATTCAGCAAGTATACGGCTGTTTTCTGATTTTTTTCAATTTTCTACTGTCCCATAACATAAACCTCACAAATAAAGTTAACATCTTATAAGATATAGTTATATGCCTTCAGTATTTGATTTTGCAATGATTTCACTGTTTGGATGTGTTTTTCTATGTGTGTCTGTGTTTGTGCACATTCAGCAAGTATACGGCTGTTTTCTGATTTTTTTCAATTTTCTACTGTCCCATAACATAAACCTCACAAATAAAGTTAACATCTTATAAGATATACTTCTGTAACCTCAGTGTTTGATTTTGCAATGATTTCACTGTTTGGATGTGTTTTTCTATTTTTGTCTGTTTTTGTGCGCATTCAGCAAGTATACGGCTGTTTTCTGATTTTTTTCAATTTTCTACTGTCCCATAACAAACCTCACAAATAAAGTTAACATCTTATAAGATATACTTCTGTAACCTCAGTGTTTGATTTTGCAATGATTTCACTGTTTGGATGTGTTTTTCTATTTGTGTCTGTTTTTGTGCACATTCAGCAAGTATACGGCTGTTTTCAGATTTTTTTCAATTTTCTATTGTCCCGTAACATAAACCTCATGAATAAAGTTAACATCTTATAAGATATACTTCTGTAACCTCAGTGTTTGATTTTGCAATGATTTCACTGTTTGGATGTGTTTTTCTATTTGTGTCTTTTGTTGTGCACATTCAGCAAGTATACGGCTGTTTTCTGATTTTTTTCAATTTTCTATTGTCCCGAAACATAAACCTCATAAATAAAGTTAACATCTTATAAGATATACTTCTGTAACCTCAGTGTTTGATTTTGCAATGATTTCACTGTTTGGATGTGTTTTTCTATTTGTGTCTTTTGTTGTGCACATTCAGCAAGTATACAGCTGTTTTCTGATTTTTTTCAATTTTCTATTGTCCCGTAACATAAACCTCATGAATAAATTTAACATCGTGTAAGATATAGTTATATGCCGTCAGTGTTTGATTTTGCAATGATTTCACTGTTTGGATGTGTTTTTCTATGTGTGTCTGTGTTTGTGCACATTCAGCAAGTATATGGCTGTTTTCTGTTTTTATTCAATTTTCTACTGTCCCATAACATAAACCTCACAAATAAAGTTAAAATCTTATAAGATATAGTTATATGCCTTCAGTGTTTGATTTTGCAATGATTTCACTGTTTGGATGTGTTTTTCTATTTGTGTCTTTTGTTGTGCACATTCAGCAAGTATACGGCTGTTTTCTGATTTTTTTCAATTTTCTATTGTCCCGTAACATAAACCTCATAAATAAAGTTAAAATCTTATAAGATATAGTTATATGCCTTCAGTGTTTGATTTTGCAATGATTTCACTGTTTGGATGTGTTTTTCTATTTGTGTCTGTTTTTGTGCACATTCAGCAAGTATACGGCTGTTTTCTGATTTTTTTCAATTTTCTACTGTTCCATAACATAAACCTCACAAATAAAGTTAACATCTTATAAGATATACTTCTGTAACCTCAGTGTTTGATTTTGCAATGATTTCACTGATTGGATGTGTTTTTCTATTTGTGTCTTTTGTTGTGCACATTCAGCAAGTATACGGCTGTTTTCTGATTTTTTTCAATTATCTATTGTCCCGTAACATTAACCTCATAAATAAAGTTAACATCTTATAAGATATACTTCTGTAACCTCAGTGTTTGATTTTGCAATGATTTCACTGTTTGGATGTGTTTTTCTATTTGTGTCTGTTTTTGTGCACATTCAGCAAGTATACGGCTGTTTTCTGATTTTTTTGAATTTTCTACTGTCCCACAACATAAACCTCACAAATAAAGTTAACATCTTATAAGATATACTTCTGTAACCTCAGTGTTTGATTTTGCAATGATTTC
The DNA here is from genome assembly GCF_958295425.1 of Solea solea. Taxonomy (NCBI): domain Eukaryota; kingdom Metazoa; phylum Chordata; class Actinopteri; order Pleuronectiformes; family Soleidae; genus Solea; species Solea solea. Next base: position 380,567 of record NC_081140.1, on the reverse strand, counting down.
ACTGTTTGGATGTGTTTTTCTATTTGTGTCCTTTGTTGTGCACATTCAGCAAGTATACGGCTGTTTTCTGATTTTTTTCAATTTTCTACTGTCCCGTAACATAAACCTCACAAATAAAGTTAAAATCTTATAAGATATAGTTATATGCCTTCAGTGTTTGATTTTGCAATGATTTCACTGTTTGGATGTGTTTTTCTATTTGTGTCTGTTTTTGTGCACATTCAGCAAGTATACGGCTGTTTTCTGATTTTTTTCAATTTTCTACTGTTCCATAACATAAACCTCACAAATAAAGTTAACATCTCATAAGATATACTTCTGTAACCTCAGTGTTTGATTTTGTTATGATTTCACTGTTTGGATGTGTTTTTCTATGTGTGTCTGTGTTTGTGCACATTCAGCAAGTATACGGCTGTTTTCTGATTTTTTTCAATTTTCTATTGTCCCGTAACATTAACCTCATAAATAAAGTTAACATCTTATAAGATATACTTCTGTAACCTCAGTGTTTGATTTTGCAATGATTTCACTGTTTGGATGTGTTTTTCTATTTGTGTCTGTTTTTGTGCACATTCAGCAAGTATACGGCTGTTTTCTGATTTTTTTGAATTTTCTACTGTCCCACAACATAAACCTCACAAATAAAGTTAACATCTTATAAGATATACTTCTGTAACCTCAGTGTTTGATTTTGCAATGATTTCACTGTTTGGATGTGTTTTTCTATTTGTGTCTTTTGTTGTGCACATTCAGCAAGTATACGGCTGTTTTCTGATTTTTTTCAATTTTCTATTGTCCCGTAACATAAACCTCATAAATAAAGTTAACATCTTATGAGATATAGTTATATGCCTTCAGTGTTTGATTTTGCAATGATTTCACTGTTTGGATGTGTTTTTCTATTTCTGTCTGTTTTTGTGCACATTCAGCAAGTATACGGCTGTTTTCTGATTTTTTTCAATTTTCTACTGTCGCATAACATAAACCTCACAAATAAAGTTAACATCTTATAAGATATAGTTATATGCCTTCAGTGTTTGATTTTGCAATGATTTCACTGTTTGGATGTGTTTTTCTATTTGTGTCTGTTTTTGTGCACATTCAGCAAGTATACGGCTGTTTTCTGATTTTTTTCAATTTTCTACTGTCCCATAACATAAACCTCACAAATAAAGTTAACATCTTATAAGATATACTTCTGTAACCTCAGTGTTTGATTTTGCAATGATTTCACTGTTTGGATGTGTTTTTCTATTTGTGTCTGTTTTTGTGCGCATTCAGCAAGTATACGGCTGTTTTCTGATTTTTTTCAATTTTCTATTGTCCCGTAACATAAACCTCATAAATAAAGTTAACATCTTATAAGATATAGTTATATGCCTTCACTGTTTGATTTTGCAATGATTTCACTGTTTGGATGTGTTTTTCTATTTGTGTCTGTTTTTGTGCGCATTCTTCAAGTATACGGCTGTTTTCTGATTTTTTTCAATTTTCTATTGTCCCGTAACATAAACCTCATAAATAAAGTTAACATCTTATAAGATATAGTTATATGCCTTCAGTGTTTGATTTTGCAATGATTTCACTGTTTGGATGTGTTTTTCTATTTGTGTCTGTTTTTGTGCACATTCAGCAAGTATACGGCTGTTTTCTGATTTTTTTCAATTTTCTACTGTCGCATAACATAAACCTCACAAATAAAGTTAACATCTTATAAGATATAGTTATATGCCTTCAGTGTTTGATTTTGCAATGATTTCACTGTTTGGATGTGTTTTTCTATTTGTGTCTGTTTTTGTGCACATTCAGCAAGTATACGGCTGTTTTCTGATTTTTTTCAATTTTCTACTGTCCCATAACATAAACCTCACAAATAAAGTTAAAATCTTATAAGATATAGTTATATGCCTTCAGTGTTTGATTTTGCAATGATTTCACTGTTTGGATGTGTTTTTCTATTTGTGTCTGTTTTTGTGCACATTCAGCAAGTATACGGCTGTTTTCTGATTTTTTTCAATTTTCTACTGTCCCATAACATAAACCTCACAAATAAAGTTAACATCTTATAAGATATAGTTATATGCCTTCAGTGTTTGATTTTGCAATGATTTCACTGTTTGGATGTGTTTTTCTATTTGTGTCTGTTTTTGTGCGCATTCAGCAAGTATACGGCTGTTTTCTGATTTTTTTCAATTTTCTACTGTCCCATAACATAAACCTCACAAATAAAGTTAACATCTTATAAGATATACTTCTGTAACCTCAGTGTTTGATTTTGCAATGATTTCACTGTTTGGATGTGTTTTTCTATTTGTGCCTTTTGTTGTGCACATTCAGCAAGTATACGGCTGTTTTCTGATTTTTTTCAATTTTCTACTGTCCCATAACATAAACCTCACAAATAAAGTTAACATCTTATAAGATATACTTCTGTAACCTCAGTGTTTGATTTTGCAATGATTTCACTGTTTGGATGTGTTTTTCTATTTGTGTCTGTTTTTGTACACATTCAGCAAGTATACGGCTGTTTTCTGATTTTTTTCAATTTTCTACTGTCCCATAACATAAACCTCACAAATAAAGTTAAAATCTTATAAGATATAGTTATATGCCTTCAGTGTTTGATTTTGCAATGATTTCACTGTTTGGATGTGTTTTTCTATTTGTGTCTGTTTTTGTGCGCATTCAGCAAGTATACGGCTGTTTTCTGATTTTTTTCAATTTTCTACTGTCCCATAACATAAACCTCACAAATAAAGTTAACATCTTATAAGATATACTTCTGTAACCTCAGTGTTTGATTTTGCAATGATTTCACTGTTTGGATGTGTTTTTCTATTTGTGTCTGTTTTTGTGCACATTCAGCAAGTATACGGCTGTTTTCTGATTTTTTTCAATTTTCTATTGTCCCGTAACATAAACCTCATAAATAAAGTTAACATCTTATAAGATATAGTTATATGCCTTCAGTGTTTGATTTTGCAATGATTTCACTGTTTGGATGTGTTTTTCTATTTGTGTCTGTTTTTGTGCACATTCAGCAAGTATACGGCTGTTTTCTGATTTTTTTCAATTTTCTACTGTCGCATAACATAAACCTCACAAATAAAGTTAACATCTTATAAGATATAGTTATATGCCTTCAGTGTTTGATTTTGCAATGATTTCACTGTTTGGATGTGTTTTTCTATTTGTGTCTGTTTTTGTGCACATTCAGCAAGTATACGGCTGTTTTCTGATTTTTTTCAATTTTCTACTGTCCCATAACATAAACCTCACAAATAAAGTTAACATCTCATAAGATATACTTCTGTAACCTCAGTGTTTGATTTTGCAATGATTTCACTGTTTGGATGTGTTTTTCTATGTGTGTCTGTGTTTGTGCACTTTCAGCAAGTATTGGGCTGTTTCTGATTTTTTTCAATTTTCTACTGTCCCATAACATAAACCTCACAAATAAAGTAAACATCTTATAAGATATACTTCTGTAACCTCAGTGTTTGATTTTGCAATGATTTCACTGTTTGGATGTGTTTTTCTATTTGTGTCTGTTTTTGTGCACATTCAGCAAGTATACGGCTGTTTTCTGATTTTTTTCAATTTTCTACTGTCGCATAACATAAACCTCACAAATAAAGTTAACATCTTATAAGATATAGTTATATGCCTTCAGTGTTTGATTTTGCAATGATTTCACTGTTTGGATGTGTTTTTCTATTTGTGTCTGTTTTTGTGCACATTCAGCAAGTATACGGCTGTTTTCTGATTTTTTTCAATTTTCTACTGTCCCATAACATAAACCTCACAAATAAAGTTAACATCTCATAAGATATACTTCTGTAACCTCAGTGTTTGATTTTGCAATGATTTCACTGTTTGGATGTGTTTTTCTATGTGTGTCTGTGTTTGTGCACTTTCAGCAAGTATTGGGCTGTTTCTGATTTTTTTCAATTTTCTACTGTCCCATAACATAAACCTCACAAATAAAGTAAACATCTTATAAGATATACTTCTGTAACCTCAGTGTTTGATTTTGCAATGATTTCACTGTTTGGATGTGTTTTTCTATTTGTGTCTGTTTTTGTGCACATTCAGCAAGTATACGGCTGTTTTCTGATTTTTTTCAATTTTCTACTGTCGCATAACATAAACCTCACAAATAAAGTTAACATCTTATAAGATATAGTTATATGCCTTCAGTGTTTGATTTTGCAATGATTTCACTGTTTGGATGTGTTTTTCTATTTGTGTCTGTTTTTGTGCACATTCAGCAAGTATACGGCTGTTTTCTGATTTTTTTCAATTTTCTACTGTCCCATAACATAAACCTCACAAATAAAGTAAACATCTTATAAGATATACTTCTGTAACCTCAGTGTTTGATTTTGCAATGATTTCACTGTTTGGATGTGTTTTTCTATTTGTGTCTGTTTTTGTGCACATTCAGCAAGTATACGGCTGTTTTCTGATTTTTTTCAATTTTCTACTGTCCCATAACATAAACCTCACAAATAAAGTTAACATCTTATAAGATATAGTTATATGCCTTCAGTGTTTGATTTTGCAATGATTTCACTGTTTGGATGTGTTTTTCTATTTGTGTCTGTTTTTGTGCACATTCAGCAAGTATACGGCTGTTTTCTGATTTTTTTCAATTTTCTACTGTTCCATAACATAAACCTCACAAATAAAGTTAACATCTCATAAGATATACTTCTGTAACCTCAGTGTTTGATTTTGCAATGATTTCACTGTTTGGATGTGTTTTTCTATGTGTGTCTGTGTTTGTGCACTTTCAGCAAGTATTGGGCTGTTTCTGATTTTTTTCAATTTTCTACTGTCCCATAACATAAACCTCACAAATAAAGTAAACATCTTATAAGATATACTTCTGTAACCTCAGTGTTTGATTTTGCAATGATTTCACTGTTTGGATGTGTTTTTCTATTTGTGTCTGTTTTTGTGCACATTCAGCAAGTATACGGCTGTTTTCTGATTTTTTTCAATTTTCTACTGTCGCATAACATAAACCTCACAAATAAAGTTAACATCTTATAAGATATAGTTATATGCCTTCAGTGTTTGATTTTGCAATGATTTCACTGTTTGGATGTGTTTTTCTATTTGTGTCTGTTTTTGTGCACATTCAGCAAGTATACGGCTGTTTTCTGATTTTTTTCAATTTTCTACTGTCCCATAACATAAACCTCACAAATAAAGTAAACATCTTATAAGATATACTTCTGTAACCTCAGTGTTTGATTTTGCAATGATTTCACTGTTTGGATGTGTTTTTCTATTTGTGTCTGTTTTTGTGCACATTCAGCAAGTATACGGCTGTTTTCTGATTTTTTTCAATTTTCTACTGTCCCATAACATAAACCTCACAAATAAAGTTAACATCTTATAAGATATAGTTATATGCCTTCAGTGTTTGATTTTGCAATGATTTCACTGTTTGGATGTGTTTTTCTATTTGTGTCTGTTTTTGTGCACATTCAGCAAGTATACGGCTGTTTTCTGATTTTTTTCAATTTTCTACTGTCCCATAACATAAACCTCACAAATAAAGTTAACATCTTATAAGATATAGTTATATGCCTTCAGTGTTTGATTTTGCAATGATATCACTGTTTGCATGTGTTTTTTTTATTTGTGTCTGTTTTTGTGCACATTCAGCAAGTATACGGCTGTTTTCTGATTTTTTTCAATTTTCTACTGTCCCATAACATAAACCTCACAAATAAAGTTAACATCTTATAAGATATACTTCTGTAACCTCAGTGTTTGATTTTGCAATGATTTCACTGTTTGGATGTGTTTTTCTATTTGTGTCTGTTTTTGTGCACATTCAGCAAGTATACGGCTGTTTTCTGATTTTTTTCAATTTTCTACTGTCCCATAACATAAACCTCACAAATAAAGTTAAAATCTTATAAGATATAGTTATATGCCTTCAGTGTTTGATTTTGCAATGATTTCACTGTTTGGATGTGTTTTTCTATTTGTGTCTGTTTTTGTGCGCATTCAGCAAGTATACGGCTGTTTTCTGATTTTTTTCAATTTTCTACTGTCCCATAACATAAACCTCACAAATAAAGTAACCATCTTATAAGATATACTTCTGTAACCTCAGTGTTTGATTTTGCAATGATTTCACTGTTTGGATGTGTTTTTCTATTTGTGTCTGTTTTTGTGCACATTCAGCAAGTATACGGCTGTTTTCTGATTTTTTTCAATTTTCTACTGTCCCATAACATAAACCTCACAAATAAAGTTAACATCTTATAAGATATAGTTATATGCCTTCAGTGTTTGATTTTGCAATGATTTCACTGTTTGGATGTGTTTTTCTATTCGTGTCTGTTTTTGTGCACATTCAGCAAGTATACGGCTGTTTTCTGATTTTTTTCAATTTTCTACTGTCCCATAACATAAACCTCACAAATAAAGTTAAAATCTTATAAAATATAGTTATATGCCTTCAGTGTTTGATTTTGCAATGATTTCACTGTTTGGATGTGTTTTTCTATTTGTGTCCTTTGTTGTGCACATTCAGCAAGTATACGGCTGTTTTCTGATTTTTTTCAATTTTCTACTGTCCCATAACATAAACCTCACAAATAAAGTAAACATCTTGTAAGATATACTTCTGTAACCTCAGTGTTTGATTTTGCAATGATTTCACTGTTTGGATGTGTTTTTCTATTTGTGTCTGTTTTTGTGCACATTCAGCAAGTATACGGCTGTTTTCTGATTTTTTTCAATTTTCTACTGTCCCATAACATAAACCTCACAAATAAAGTTAACATCTTATAAGATATACTTCTGTAACCTCAGTGTTTGATTTTGCAATGATTTCACTGTTTGGATGTGTTTTTCTATTTGTGTCTGTTTTTGTGCACATTCAGCAAGTATACGGCTGTTTTCTGATTTTTTTCAATTTTCTACTGTCCCATAACATAAACCTCACAAATAAAGTTAACATCTTATAAGATATAGTTATATGCCTTCAGTGTTTGATTTTGCAATGATTTCACTGTTTGGATGTGTTTTTCTATTTGTGTCTGTTTTTGTGCACATTCAGCAAGTATACGGCTGTTTTCTGATTTTTTTCAATTTTCTACTGTTCCATAACATAAACCTCACAAATAAAGTTAAAATCTTTTAAGATATAGTTATATGCCTTCAGTGTTTGATTTTGCAATGATTTCACTGTTTGGATGTGTTTTTCTATTTGTGTCTGTTTTTGTGCACATTCAGCAAGTATACGGCTGTTTTCTGATTTTTTTCAATTTTCTACTGTCCCATAACATAAACCTCACAAATAAAGTTAACATCTTATAAGATATAGTTATATGCCTTCAGTGTTTGATTTTGCAATGATTTCACTGTTCGGATGTGTTTTTCTATTTGTGTCTGTTTTTGTGCACATTCAGCAAGTATACGGCTGTTTTCTGATTTTTTTCAATTTTCTACTGTCCCATAACATAAACCTCACAAATAAAGTTAACATCTTATAAGATATACTTCTGTAACCTCAGTGTTTGATTTTGCAATGATTTCACTGTTTGGATGTGTTTTTCTATTTGTGTCTGTTTTTGTGCACATTCAGCAAGTATACGGCTGTTTTCTGATTTTTTTCAATTTTCTACTGTTCCATAACATAAACCTCACAAATAAAGTTAACATCTCATAAGATATACTTCTGTAACCTCAGTGTTTGATTTTGCAATGATTTCACTGTTTGGATGTGTTTTTCTATTTGTGTCCTTTGTTGTGCACATTCAGCAAGTATACGGCTGTTTTCTGATTTTTTTCAATTTTCTACTGTCCCATAACATAAACCTCACAAATAAAGTAAACATCTTATAAGATATACTTCTGTAACCTCAGTGTTTGATTTTGCAATGATTTCACTGTTTGCATGTGTTTTTTTTATTTGTGTCTGTTTTTGTGCACATTCAGCAAGTATACGGCTGTTTTCTGATTTTTTTCAATTTTCTACTGTCCCATAACATAAACCTCACAAATAAAGTTAAAATCTTTTAAGATATAGTTATATGCCTTCAGTGTTTGATTTTGCAATGATTTCACTGTTTGGATGTGTTTTTCTATTTGTGTCTGTTTTTGTGCACATTCAGCAAGTATACGGCTGTTTTCTGATTTTTTTCAATTTTCTACTGTCCCATAACATAAACCTCACAAATAAAGTTAACATCTTATAAGATATAGTTATATGCCTTCAGTGTTTGATTTTGCAATGATTTCACTGTTCGGATGTGTTTTTCTATTTGTGTCTGTTTTTGTGCACATTCAGCAAGTATACGGCTGTTTTCTGATTTTTTTCAATTTTCTACTCTCCCATAACATAAACCTCACAAATAAAGTTAACATCTTATAAGATATACTTCTGTAACCTCAGTGTTTGATTTTGCAATGATTTCACTGTTTGGATGTGTTTTTCTATTTGTGTCTGTTTTTGTGCACATTCAGCAAGTATACGGCTGTTTTCTGATTTTTTTCAATTTTCTACTGTTCCATAACATAAACCTCACAAATAAAGTTAACATCTCATAAGATATACTTCTGTAACCTCAGTGTTTGATTTTGCAATGATTTCACTGTTTGGATGTGTTTTTCTATGTGTGTCTGTGTTTGTGCACATTCAGCAAGTATTGGGCTGTTTCTGATTTTTTTCAATTTTCTACTGTCCCATAACATAAACCTCACAAATAAAGTAAACATCTTATAAGATATACTTCTGTAACCTCAGTGTTTGATTTTGCAATGATTTCACTGTTTGGATGTGTTTTTCTATTTGTGTCTGTTTTTGTGCACATTCAGCAAGTATACGGCTGTTTTCTGATTTTTTTCAATTTTCTACTGTCCCATAACATAAACCTCACAAATAAAGTTAAAATCTTATAAGATATAGTTATATGCCTTCAGTGTTTGATTTTGCAATGATTTCACTGTTTGGATGTGTTTTTCTATTTGTGTCTGTTTTTGTGCACATTCAGCAAGTATACGGCTGTTTTCTGATTTTTTTCAATTTTCTACTGTCCCATAACATAAACCTCACAAATAAAGTTAACATCTTATAAGATATACTTCTGTAACCTCAGTGTTTGATTTTGCAATGATTTCACTGTTTGGATGTGTTTTTCTATTTGTGTCTTTTGTTGTGCACATTCAGCAAGTATACGGCTGTTTTCTGATTTTTTTCAATTTTCTATTGTCCCGTAACATAAACCTCATAAATAAAGTTATCATCTTATAAGATATACTTCTGTAACCTCAGTGTTTGATTTTGCAATGATTTCACTGTTTGGATGTGTTTTTCTATTTGTGTCTGTTTTTGTGCACATTCAGCAAGTATACGGCTGTTTTCTGATTTTTTTAAATTTTCTACTGTCCCATAACATAAACCTCACAAATAAAGTTAACATCTTATAAGATATACTTCTGTAACCTCAGTGTTTGATTTTGCAATGATTTCACTGTTTGGATGTGTTTTTCTATTTGTGTCTGTTTTTGTGCACATTCAGCAAGTATACGGCTGTTTTCTGATTTTTTTCAATTTTCTACTGTTCCATAACATAAACCTCACAAATAAAGTTAACATCTCATAAGATATACTTCTGTAACCTCAGTGTTTGATTTTGCAATGATTTCACTGTTTGGATGTGTTTTTCTATGTGTGTCTGTGTTTGTGCACATTCAGCAAGTATTGGGCTGTTTCTGATTTTTTTCAATTTTCTACTGTCCCATAACATAAACCTCACAAATAAAGTAAACATCTTATAAGATATACTTCTGTAACCTCAGTGTTTGATTTTGCAATGATTTCACTGTTTGCATGTGTTTTTCTATTTGTGTCTGTTTTTGTGCACATTCAGCAAGTATACGGCTGTTTTCTGATTTTTTTCAATTTTCTACTGTCCCATAACATAAACCTCACAAATAAAGTTAACATCTTATAAGATATACTTCTGTAACCTCAGTGTTTGATTTTGCAATGATTTCACTGTTTGGATGTGTTTTTCTATTTGTGTCTGTTTTTGTGCACATTCAGCAAGTATACGGCTGTTTTCTGATTTTTTTCAATTTTCTACTGTCCCATAACATAAACCTCACAAATAAAGTTAAAATCTTATAAGATATAGTTATATGCCTTCAGTGTTTGATTTTGCAATGATTTCACTGTTTGGATGTGTTTTTCTATTTGTGTCTGTTTTTGTGCGCATTCAGCAAGTATACGGCTGTTTTCTGATTTTTTTCAATTTTCTACTGTCCCATTACATAAACCTCACAAATAAAGTTAACATCTTATAAGATATAGTTATATGCCTTCAGTGTTTGATTTTGCAATGATTTCACTGTTTGGATGTGTTTTTCTATTTGTGTCTGTTTTTGTGCACGTTCAGCAAGTATACGGCTGTTTTCTGATTTTTTTCAATTTTCTACTGTCCCATAACATAAACCTCACAAATAAAGTTAACATCTTATAAGATATACTTCTGTAACCTCAGTGTTTGATTTTGCAATGATTTCACTGTTTGGATGTGTTTTTCTATTTGTGTCTGTTTTTGTGCACATTCAGCAAGTATACGGCTGTTTTCTGATTTTTTTCAATTTTCTACTGTCGCATAACATAAACCTCACAAATAAAGTTAACATCTTATAAGATATAGTTATATGCCTTCAGTGTTTGATTTTGCAATGATTTCACTGTTTGGATGTGTTTTTCTATTTGTGTCTTTTGTTGTGCACATTCAGCAAGTATACGGCTGTTTTCTGATTTTTTTCAATTTTCTACTGTCCCATAACATAAACCTCACAAATAAAGTAAACATCTTATAAGATATACTTCTGTAACCTCAGTGTTTGATTTTGCAATGATTTCACTGTTTGGATGTGTTTTTCTATTTGTGTCTGTTTTTGTGCACATTCAGCAAGTATACGGCTGTTTTCTGATTTTTTTCAATTTTCTACTGTCCCATAACATAAACCTCACAAATAAAGTTAAAATCTTATAAGATATAGTTATATGCCTTCAGTGTTTGATTCGGCAATGATTTCACTGTTTGGATGTGTTTTTCTATTTGTGTCTGTTTTTGTGCGCATTCAGCAAGTAAACGGCTGTTTTCTGATTTTTTTCAATTTTCTACTGTCCCATAACATAAACCTCACAAATAAAGTTAACATCTTATAAGATATACTTCTGTAACCTCAGTGTTTGATTTTGCAATGATTTCACTGTTTGGATGTGTTTTTCTATTTGTGTCTGTTTTTGTGCACATTCAGCAAGTATACGGCTGTTTTCTGATTTTTTTCAATTTTCTATTGTCCCGTAACATAAACCTCATAAATAAAGTTAACATCTTATAAGATATAGTTATATGCCTTCAGTGTTTGATTTTGCAATGATTTCACTGTTTGGATGTGTTTTTCTATTTGTGTCTGTTTTTGTGCACATTCAGCAAGTATACGGCTGTTTTCTGATTTTTTTCAATTTTCTACTGTCCCATAACATAAACCTCACAAATAAAGTTAACATCTTATAAGATATACTTCTGTAACCTCAGTGTTTGATTTTGCAATGATTTCACTGTTTGGATGTGTTTTTCTATTTGTGTCTTTTGTTGTGCACATTCAGCAAGTATACGGCTGTTTTCTGATTTTTTTCAATTTTCTATTGTCCCATAACATAAACCTCATAAATAAAGTTAACATCTTATAAGATATACTTCTGTAACCTCAGTGTTTGATTTTGCAATGATTTCACTGTTTGGATGTGTTTTTCTATTTGTGTCTGTTTTTGTGCACGTTCAGCAAGTATACGGCTGTTTTCTGATTTTTTTCAATTTTCTACTGTCCCATAACATAAACCTCACAAATAAAGTTAACATCTTATAAGATATACTTCTGTAACCTCAGTGTTTGATTTTGCAATGATTTCACTGTTTGGATGTGTTTTTCTATTTGTGTCTGTTTTTGTGCACATTCAGCAAGTATACGGCTGTTTTCTGATTTTTTTCAATTTTCTACTGTCGCATAACATAAACCTCACAAATAAAGTTAACATCTTATAAGATATAGTTATATGCCTTCAGTGTTTGATTTTGCAATGATTTCACTGTTTGGATGTGTTTTTCTATTTGTGTCTTTTGTTGTGCACATTCAGCAAGTATACGGCTGTTTTCTGATTTTTTTCAATTTTCTACTGTCCCATAACATAAACCTCACAAATAAAGTAAACATCTTATAAGATATACTTCTGTAACCTCAGTGTTTGATTTTGCAATGATTTCACTGTTTGGATGTGTTTTTCTATTTGTGTCTGTTTTTGTGCACATTCAGCAAGTATACGGCTGTTTTCTGATTTTTTTAAATTTTCTACTGTCCCATAACATAAACCTCACAAATAAAGTTAACATCTTATAAGATATAGTTATGTGCCTTAAGTGTTTGATTTTGCAATGATTTCACTGTTTGGATGTGTTTTTCTATTTGTGTCTGTTTTTGTGCACATTCAGCAAGTATACGGCTGTTTTCTGATTTTTTTCAATTTTCTACTGTCCCATAACATAAACCTCACAAATAAAGTTAACATCTTATAAGATATACTTCTGTAACCTCAGTGTTTGATTTTGCAATGATTTCACTGATTGGATGTGTTTTTCTATTTGTGTCTTTTGTTGTGCACATTCAGCAAGTATATGGCTGTTTTCTGATTTTTTTCAATTTTCTATTGTCCCGTAACATAAACCTCATAAATAAAGTTAACATCTTATAAGATATAGTTATATGCCTTCAGTGTTTGATTTTGCAATGATTTCACTGTTTGGATGTGTTTTTCTATTTGTGTCTGTTTTTGTGCACATTCAGCAAGTATACGGCTGTTTTCTGATTTTTTTCAATTTTCTACTGTCGCATAACATAAACCTCACAAATAAAGTTAACATCTTATAAGATATAGTTATATGCCTTCAGTGTTTGATTTTGCAATGATTTCACTGTTTGGATGTGTTTTTCTATTTGTGTCTTTTGTTGTGCACATTCAGCAAGTATACGGCTGTTTTCTGATTTTTTTCAATTTTCTACTGTCCCATAACATAAACCTCACAAATAAAGTAAACATCTTATAAGATATACTTCTGTAACCTCAGTGTTTGATTTTGCAATGATTTCACTGTTTGGATGTGTTTTTCTATTTGTGTCTGTTTTTGTGCACGTTCAGCAAGTATACGGCTGTTTTCTGATTTTTTTCAATTTTCTACTGTCCCGTAACATTAACCTCACAAATAAGTTAAAATCTTATAAGATATAGTTATATGCCTTCAGTGTTTGATTTTGCAATGATTTCACTGTTTGGATGTGTTTTTCTATTTGTGTCTTTTGTTGTGCACATTCAGCAAGTATACGGCTGTTTTCTGATTTTTTTCAATTTTCTACTGTCCCATAACATAAACCTCACAAATAAAGTAAACATCTTATAAGATATACTTCTGTAACCTCAGTGTTTGATTTTGCAATGATTTCACTGTTTGGATGTGTTTTTCTATTTGTGTCTGTTTTTGTGCACGTTCAGCAAGTATACGGCTGTTTTCTGATTTTTTTCAATTTTCTACTGTCCCGTAACATTAACCTCACAAATAAGTTAAAATCTTATAAGATATAGTTATATGCCTTCAGTGTTTGATTTTGCAATGATTTCACTGTTTGGATGTGTTTTTCTATTTGTGTCTTTTGTTGTGCACATTCAGCAAGTATACGGCTGTTTTCTGATTTTTTTCAATTTTCTACTGTCCCATAACATAAACCTCACAAATAAAGTAAACATCTTATAAGATATACTTCTGTAACCTCAGTGTTTGATTTTGCAATGATTTCACTGTTTGGATGTGTTTTTCTATTTGTGTCTGTTTTTGTGCACATTCAGCAAGTATACGGCTGTTTTCTGATTTTTTTCAATTTTCTATTGTCCCGTAACATAAACCTCATGAATAAAGTTAACATCTTATAAGATATACTTCTGTAACCTCAGTGTTTGATTTTGCAATGATTTCACTGTTTGGATGTGTTTTTCTATGTGTGTCTGTGTTTGTGCACATTCAGCAAGTATATGGCTGTTTTCTGTTTTTATTCAATTTTCTACTGTCCCATAACATAAACCTCACAAATAAAGTTAACATCTTATAAGATATACTTCTGTAACCTCAGTGTTTGATTTTGCAATGATTTCACTGTTTGGATGTGTTATTCTATTTGTGTCTGTTTTGTGCACATTCAGCAAGTATACGGCTGTTTTCTGATTTTTTTCAATTTTCTACTGTCCCATAACATAAACGTCACAAATAAAGTTAAAATCTTATAAGATATACTTCTGTAACCTCAGTGTTTGATTTTGCAATGATTTCACTGTTTGGATGTGTTTTTCTATTTGTGTCTGTTTTGTGCACATTCAGCAAGTATACGGCTGTTTTCTGATTTTTTTCAATTTTCTACTGTCCCATAACATAAACCTCACAAATAAAGTTAAAATCTTGTAAGATATAGTTATTTATCCTCAGTGTTTGATTTTGCAATGATTTCACTGTTTGGATGTGTTTTTCTATTTGTGTCTGTTTTGTGCGCATTCAGCAAGTATACGGCTGTTTTCTGATTTTTTTCAATTTTCTACTGTCCCATAACATAAACCTCACAAATAAAGTTAAAATCTTATAAGATATAGTTATATGCCGTCAGTGTTTGATTTTGCAATGATTTCACTATTTGGATGTGTTTTTCTATTTGTGTCTGTTTTGTGCACATTCAGCAAGTATACGGCTGTTTTCTGATTTTTTTCAATTTTCTACTGTCCCATAACATAAACCTCACAAATAAAGTTAACATCTTATAAGATATAGTTATATGCCTTCAGTGTTTGATTTTGCAATGATTTCACTGTTTGGATGTGTTTTTCTATTTGTGTCTGTTTTTGTGCGCATTCAGCAAGTATACGGCTGTTTTCTGATTTTTTTCAATTTTCTACTGTCCCATAACAAACCTCACAAATAAAGTTAACATCTTATAAGATATACTTCTGCAACCTCAGTGTTTGATTTTGCAATGATTTCACTGTTTGGATGTGTTTTTCTATTTGTGTCTGTTTTTGTGCACATTCAGCAAGTATACGGCTGTTTTCAGATTTTTTTCAATTTTCTATTGTCCCGTAACATAAACCTCATGAATAAAGTTAACATCTTATAAGATATACTTCTGTAACCTCAGTGTTTGATTTTGCAATGATTTCACTGTTTGGATGTGTTTTTCTATGTGTGTCTGTGTTTGTGCACATTCAGCAAGTATATGGCTGTTTTCTGTTTTTATTCAATTTTCTACTGTCCCATAACATAAACCTCACAAATAAAGTTAACATCTTATAAGATATACTTCTGTAACCTCAGTGTTTGATTTTGCAATGATTTCTCTGTTTGGATGTGTTTTTCTATTTGTGTCTGTTTTTGTGCACATTCAGCAAGTATACGTCTGTTTTCTGATTTTTTTCAATTTTCTACTGTCCCATAACAAACCTCACAAATAAAGTTAACATCTTATAAGATATACTTCTGTAACCTCAGTGTTTGATTTTGCAATGATTTCACTGTTTGGATGTGTTTTTCTATTTGTGTCTGTTTTTGTGCACATTCAGCAAGTATACGGCTGTTTTCTGATTTTTTTGAATTTTCTACTGTCCCATAACATAAACCTCACAAATAAAGTTAAAATCTTATAAGATATACTTCTGTACCCTCAGTGTTTGATTTTGCAATGATTTCACTGTTTGGATGTGTTTTTCTATTTGTGTCTTTTGTTGTGCACATTCAGCAAGTATACGGCTGTTTTCTGATTTTTTTAAATTTTCTACTGTCCCATAACATAAACCTCACAAATAAAGTTAAAATCTTATAAGATATACTTCTGTAACCTCAGTGTTTGATTTTGCAATGATTTCACTGTTTGGATGTGTTTTTCTATGTGTGTCTGTGTTTGTGCACATTCAGCAATTACACGGCTGTTTTCTGATTTTTTTAAATTTTCTACTGTCCCATAACATAAACCTCACAAATAAAGTTAAAATCTTATAAGATATACTTCTGTAACCTCAGTGTTTGATTTTGCAATGATTTCACTGTTTGGATGTGTTTTTCTATGTGTGTCTGTGTTTGTGCACATTCAGCAATTACACGGCTGTTTTCTGATTTTTTTCAATTTTCTACTGTCCCATAACATAAACCTCACAAATAAAGTTAAAATCTTATAAGATATAGTTATATGCCGTCAGTGTTTGATTTTGCAATGATTTCACTGTTTGGATGTGTTTTTCTATATGTGTCTGTTTTGTGCACATTCAGCAAGTATACGGCTGTTTTCTGATTTTTTTCAATTTTCTACTGTCCCATAACATAAACCTCACAAATAAAGTTAACATCTTATAAGATATAGTTATATGCCTTCAGTGTTTGATTTTGCAGTGATTTCACTGTTTGGATGTGTTTTTCTATGTGTGTCTGTGTTTGTGCACATTCAGCAAGTATACGGCTGTTTTCTGATTTTTTTCAATTTTCTACTGTCCCATAACATAAACCTCACAAATAAAGTTAACATCTTATAAGATATACTTCTGTAACCTCAGTGTTTGATTTTGCAATGATTTCACTGTTTGGATGTGTTTTTCTATTTGTGTCTGTTTTTGTCCACATTCAGCAAGTATACGGCTGTTTTCTGATTTTTTTCAATTTTCTACTCTCCCATAACATAAACCTCACAAATAAAGTTAAAATCTTATAAGATATACTTCTGTAACCTCAGTGTTTGATTTTGCAATGATTTCACTGTTTGGATGTGTTTTTCTATTTGTGTCTGTTTTGTGCACATTCAGCAAGTATACGGCTGTTTTCTGATTTTTTTCAATTTTCTACTGTCCCATAACATAAACCTCACAAATAAAGTTAACATCTTATAAGATATAGTTATATGCCGTCAGTGTTTGATTTTGCAATGATTTCACTGTTTGGATGTGTTATTCTATTTGTGTCTGTTTTGTGCACATTCAGCAAGTATACGGCTGTTTTCTGATTTTTTTCAATATTCTACTGTCCCATAACATAAACGTCACAAATAAAGTTAAAATCTTATAAGATATACTTCTGTAACCTCAGTGTTTGATTTTGCAATGATTTCACTGTTTGGATGTGTTTTTCTATTTGTGTCTGTTTTGTGCACATTCAGCAAGTATACGGCTGTTTTCTGATTTTTTTCAATTTTCTACTGTCCCATAACATAAACCTCACAAATAAAGTTAAAATCTTATAAGATATAGTTATATGCCGTCAGTGTTTGATTTTGCAATGATTTCACTGTTTGGATGTGTTTTTCTATTTGTGTCTTTTGTTGTGCGCATTCAGCAAGTATACGGCTGTTTTCTGATTTTTTTCAATTTTCTACTGTCCCATAACATAAACCTCACAAATAAAGTTAACATCTTATAAGATATACTTCTGTACCCTCAGTGTTTGATTTTGCAATGATTTCCCTGTTTGGATGTGTTTTTCTATTTGTGTCTGTTTTGTGCACATTCAGCAAGTATACGGCTGTTTTCTGATTTTTTTCAATTTTCTACTGTCCCATAACATAAATCTCACAAATAAAGTTAACATCTTATAAGATATAGTTATATGCCGTCAGTGTTTGATTTTGCAATGATTTCACTGTTTGGATGTGTTTTTCTATTTGTGTCTTTTGTTGTGCGCATTCAGCAAGTATACGGCTGTTTTCTGATTTTTTTCAATTTTCTACTGTCCCATAACATAAACCTAACAAATAAAGTTAAAATCTTATAAGATATAGTTATATGCCTTCAGTGTTTGATTTTGCAATGATTTCACTGTTTGGATGTGTTTTTCTATTTGTGTCTGTTTTTGTGCACATTCAGCAAGTATACGGCTGTTTTCTGATTTTTTTCAATTCTCTACTGTCCCATAACATAAACCTCACAAATAAAGTTAAAATCTTATTAGATATAGTTATATGCCTTCAGTGTTTGATTTTGCAATGATTTCACTGTTTGGATGTGTTTTTCTATTTGTGTCTGTTTTTGTGCACATTCAGCAAGTATACGGCTGTTTTCTGATTTTTTTCAATTTTCTACTGTCCCATTACATAAACCTCACAAATAAAGTAAACATCTTATAAGATATACTTCTGTAACCTCAGTGTTTGATTTTGCAATGATTTCACTGTTTGGATGTGTTTTTCTATTTGTGTCTGTTTTGTGCACATTCAGCAAGTATACGGCTGTTTTCTGATTTTTTTCAATTTTCTACTGTCCCATAACATAAACCTCACAAATAAAGTTAAAATCTTATAAGATATAGTTATATGCCGTCAGTGTTTGATTTTGCAATGATTTCACTGTTTGGATGTGTTTTTCTATTTGTGTCTTTTGTTGTGCGCATTCAGCAAGTATACGGCTGTTTTCTGATTTTTTTCAATTTTCTACTGTCCCATAACATAAACCTCACAAATAAAGTTAACATCTTATAAGATATACTTCTGTACCCTCAGTGTTTGATTTTGCAATGATTTCCCTGTTTGGATGTGTTTTTCTATTTGTGTCTGTTTTTGTGCACATTCAGCAAGTATACGGCTGTTTTCTGATTTTTTTCAATTTTCTACTGTCCCATAACATAAATCTCACAAATAAAGTTAACATCTTATAAGATATAGTTATATGCCGTCAGTGTTTGATTTTGCAATGATTTCACTGTTTGGATGTGTTTTTCTATTTGTGTCTTTTGTTGTGCGCATTCAGCAAGTATACGGCTGTTTTCTGATTTTTTTCAATTTTCTACTGTCCCATAACATAAACCTCACAAATAAAGTTAACATCTTATAAGATATACTTCTGTACCCTCAGTGTTTGATTTTGCAATGATTTCCCTGTTTGGATGTGTTTTTCTATTTGTGTCTGTTTTGTGCACATTCAGCAAGTATACGGCTGTTTTCTGATTTTTTTCAATTTTCTACTGTCCCATAACATAAATCTCACAAATAAAGTTAACATCTTATAAGATATAGTT
Organism: Solea solea; assembly: GCF_958295425.1. NCBI lineage: Eukaryota > Metazoa > Chordata > Actinopteri > Pleuronectiformes > Soleidae > Solea > Solea solea. Next base: position 361,437 of record NC_081140.1, on the reverse strand, counting down.
ATATGCCGTCAGTGTTTGATTTTGCAATGATTTCACTGTTTGGATGTGTTTTTCTATTTGTGTCTTTTGTTGTGCGCATTCAGCAAGTATACGGCTGTTTTCTGATTTTTTTCAATTTTCTACTGTCCCATAACATAAACCTAACAAATAAAGTTAAAATCTTATAAGATATAGTTATATGCCTTCAGTGTTTGATTTTGCAATGATTTCACTGTTTGGATGTGTTTTTCTATTTGTGTCTGTTTTTGTGCACATTCAGCAAGTATACGGCTGTTTTCTGATTTTTTTCAATTCTCTACTGTCCCATAACATAAACCTCACAAATAAAGTTAAAATCTTATTAGATATAGTTATATGCCTTCAGTGTTTGATTTTGCAATGATTTCACTGTTTGGATGTGTTTTTCTATTTGTGTCTGTTTTTGTGCACATTCAGCAAGTATACGGCTGTTTTCTGATTTTTTTCAATTTTCTACTGTCCCATTACATAAACCTCACAAATAAAGTAAACATCTTATAAGATATACTTCTGTAACCTCAGTGTTTGATTTTGCAATGATTTCACTGTTTGGATGTGTTTTTCTATTTGTGTCTGTTTTGTGCACATTCAGCAAGTATACGGCTGTTTTCTGATTTTTTTCAATTTTCTACTGTCCCATAACATAAACCTCACAAATAAAGTTAAAATCTTATAAGATATAGTTATATGCCGTCAGTGTTTGATTTTGCAATGATTTCACTGTTTGGATGTGTTTTTCTATTTGTGTCTTTTGTTGTGCGCATTCAGCAAGTATACGGCTGTTTTCTGATTTTTTTCAATTTTCTACTGTCCCATAACATAAACCTCACAAATAAAGTTAACATCTTATAAGATATACTTCTGTACCCTCAGTGTTTGATTTTGCAATGATTTCCCTGTTTGGATGTGTTTTTCTATTTGTGTCTGTTTTTGTGCACATTCAGCAAGTATACGGCTGTTTTCTGATTTTTTTCAATTTTCTACTGTCCCATAACATAAATCTCACAAATAAAGTTAACATCTTATAAGATATAGTTATATGCCGTCAGTGTTTGATTTTGCAATGATTTCACTGTTTGGATGTGTTTTTCTATTTGTGTCTTTTGTTGTGCGCATTCAGCAAGTATACGGCTGTTTTCTGATTTTTTTCAATTTTCTACTGTCCCATAACATAAACCTCACAAATAAAGTTAACATCTTATAAGATATACTTCTGTAACCTCAGTGTTTGATTTTGCAATGATTTCACTGTTTGGATGTGTTTTTCTATTTGTGTCTGTTTTGTGCACATTCAGCAAGTATACGGCTGTTTTCTGATTTTTTTCAATTTTCTACTGTCCCATAACATAAACCTAACAAATAAAGTTAAAATCTTATAAGATATAGTTATATGCCTTCAGTGTTTGATTTTGCAATGATTTCACTGTTTGGATGTGTTTTTCTATTTGTGTCTGTTTTTGTGCACATTCAGCAAGTATACGGCTGTTTTCTGATTTTTTTCAATTCTCTACTGTCCCATAACATAAACCTCACAAATAAAGTTAAAATCTTATTAGATATAGTTATATGCCTTCAGTGTTTGATTTTGCAATGATTTCACTGTTTGGATGTGTTTTTCTATTTGTGTCTGTTTTTGTGCACATTCAGCAAGTATACGGCTGTTTTCTGATTTTTTTCAATTTTCTACTGTCCCATTACATAAACCTCACAAATAAAGTAAACATCTTATAAGATATACTTCTGTAACCTCAGTGTTTGATTTTGCAATGATTTCACTGTTTGGATGTGTTTTTCTATTTGTGTCTGTTTTGTGCACATTCAGCAAGTATACGGCTGTTTTCTGATTTTTTTCAATTTTCTACTGTCCCATAACATAAACCTCACAAATAAAGTTAAAATCTTATAAGATATAGTTATATGCCGTCAGTGTTTGATTTTGCAATGATTTCACTGTTTGGATGTGTTTTTCTATTTGTGTCTTTTGTTGTGCGCATTCAGCAAGTATACGGCTGTTTTCTGATTTTTTTCAATTTTCTACTGTCCCATAACATAAACCTCACAAATAAAGTTAACATCTTATAAGATATACTTCTGTACCCTCAGTGTTTGATTTTGCAATGATTTCCCTGTTTGGATGTGTTTTTCTATTTGTGTCTGTTTTTGTGCACATTCAGCAAGTATACGGCTGTTTTCTGATTTTTTTCAATTTTCTACTGTCCCATAACATAAATCTCACAAATAAAGTTAACATCTTATAAGATATAGTTATATGCCGTCAGTATTTGATTTTGCAATGATTTCACTGTTTGGATGTGTTTTTCTATTTGTGTCTTTTGTTGTGCGCATTCAGCAAGTATACGGCTGTTTTCTGATTTTTTTCAATTTTCTACTGTCCCATAACATAAACCTCACAAATAAAGTTAACATCTTATAAGATATACTTCTGTAACCTCAGTGTTTGATTTTGCAATGATTTCACTGTTTGGATGTGTTTTTCTATTTGTGTCTGTTTTGTGCACATTCAGCAAGTATACGGCTGTTTTCTGATTTTTTTCAATTTTCTACTGTCCCATAACATAAACCTAACAAATAAAGTTAAAATCTTATAAGATATAGTTATATGCCTTCAGTGTTTGATTTTGCAATGATTTCACTGTTTGGATGTGTTTTTCTATTTGTGTCTGTTTTTGTGCACATTCAGCAAGTATACGGCTGTTTTCTGATTTTTTTCAATTCTCTACTGTCCCATAACATAAACCTCACAAATAAAGTTAAAATCTTATTAGATATAGTTATATGCCTTCAGTGTTTGATTTTGCAATGATTTCACTGTTTGGATGTGTTTTTCTATTTGTGTCTGTTTTTGTGCACATTCAGCAAGTATACGGCTGTTTTCTGATTTTTTTCAATTTTCTACTGTCCCATTACATAAACCTCACAAATAAAGTAAACATCTTATAAGATATACTTCTGTAACCTCAGTGTTTGATTTTGCAATGATTTCACTGTTTGGATGTGTTTTTCTATTTGTGTCTGTTTTGTGCACATTCAGCAAGTATACGGCTGTTTTCTGATTTTTTTCAATTTTCTACTGTCCCATAACATAAACCTCACAAATAAAGTTAAAATCTTATAAGATATAGTTATTTATCCTCAGTGTTTGATTTTGCAATGATTTCACTGTTTGGATGTGTTTTTCTATTTGTGTCTGTTTTGTGCGCATTCAGCAAGTATACGGCTGTTTTCTGATTTTTTTCAATTTTCTACTGTCCCATAACATAAACCTCACAAATAAAGTTAAAATCTTATAAGATATAGTTATTTATCCTCAGTGTTTGATTTTGCAATGATTTCACTGTTTGGATGTGTTTTTCTATTTGTGTCTGTTTTGTGCGCATTCAGCAAGTATACGGCTGTTTTCTGATTTTTTTCAATTTTCTACTGTCCCATAACATAAACCTCACAAATAAAGTTAAAATCTTATAAGATATAGTTATATGCCGTCAGTGTTTGATTTTGCAATGATTTCACTGTTTGGATGTGTTTTTCTATTTGTGTCTGTTTTGTGCGCATTCAGCAAGTATACGGCTGTTTTCTGATTTTTTTCAATTTTCTACTGTCCCATAACATAAACCTCACAAATAAAGTTAAAATCTTATAAGATATAGTTATATGCCGTCAGTGTTTGATTTTGCAATGATTTCACTGTTTGGATGTGTTTTTCTATTTGTGTCTGTTTTGTGCGCATTCAGCAAGTATACGGCTGTTTTCTGATTTTTTTCAATTTTCTACTGTCCCATAACATAAACCTCACAAATAAAGTTAACATCTTATAAGATATACTTCTGTAACCTCAGTGTTTGATTTTGCAATGATTTCACTGTTTGGATGTGTTTTTCTATTTGTGTCTGTTTTGTGCACATTCAGCAAGTATACGGCTGTTTTCTGATTTTTTTCAATTTTCTACTGTCCCATAACATAAACCTAACAAATAAAGTTAAAATCTTATAAGATATAGTTATATGCCTTCAGTGTTTGATTTTGCAATGATTTCACTGTTTGGATGTGTTTTTCTATTTGTGTCTGTTTTTGTGCACATTCAGCAAGTATACGGCTGTTTTCTGATTTTTTTCAATTCTCTACTGTCCCATAACATAAACCTCACAAATAAAGTTAAAATCTTATTAGATATAGTTATATGCCTTCAGTGTTTGATTTTGCAATGATTTCACTGTTTGGATGTGTTTTTCTATTTGTGTCTGTTTTTGTGCACATTCAGCAAGTATACGGCTGTTTTCTGATTTTTTTCAATTTTCTACTGTCCCATTACATAAACCTCACAAATAAAGTAAACATCTTATAAGATATACTTCTGTAACCTCAGTGTTTGATTTTGCAATGATTTCACTGTTTGGATGTGTTTTTCTATTTGTGTCTGTTTTGTGCACATTCAGCAAGTATACGGCTGTTTTCTGATTTTTTTCAATTTTCTACTGTCCCATAACATAAACCTCACAAATAAAGTTAAAATCTTATAAGATATAGTTATTTATCCTCAGTGTTTGATTTTGCAATGATTTCACTGTTTGGATGTGTTTTTCTATTTGTGTCTGTTTTGTGCGCATTCAGCAAGTATACGGCTGTTTTCTGATTTTTTTCAATTTTCTACTGTCCCATAACATAAACCTCACAAATAAAGTTAAAATCTTATAAGATATAGTTATTTATCCTCAGTGTTTGATTTTGCAATGATTTCACTGTTTGGATGTGTTTTTCTATTTGTGTCTGTTTTGTGCGCATTCAGCAAGTATACGGCTGTTTTCTGATTTTTTTTCAATTTTCTACTGTCCCATAACATAAACCTCACAAATAAAGTTAAAATCTTATAAGATATAGTTATATGCCGTCAGTGTTTGATTTTGCAATGATTTCACTGTTTGGATGTGTTTTTCTATTTGTGTCTGTTTTGTGCGCATTCAGCAAGTATACGGCTGTTTTCTGATTTTTTTCAATTTTCTACTGTCCCATAACATAAACCTCACAAATAAAGTTAAAATCTTATAAGATATAGTTATATGCCGTCAGTGTTTGATTTTGCAATGATTTCACTGTTTGGATGTGTTTTTCTATTTGTGTCTGTTTTGTGCGCATTCAGCAAGTATACGGCTGTTTTCTGATTTTTTTCAATTTTCTACTGTCCCATAACATAAACCTCACAAATAAAGTTAAAATCTTATAAGATATAGTTATATGCCGTCAGTGTTTGATTTTGCAATGATTTCACTGTTTGGATGTGTTTTTCTATTTGTGTCTGTTTTGTGCACATTCAGCAAGTATACGGCTGTTTTCTGATTTTTTTCAATTTTCTACTGTCCCATAACATAAACCTCACAAATAAAGTTAACATCTTATAAGATATAGTTATATGCCTTCAGTATTTGATTTTGCAATGATTTCACTGTTTGGATGTGTTTTTCTATGTGTGTCTGTGTTTGTGCACATTCAGCAAGTATACGGCTGTTTTCTGATTTTTTTCAATTTTCTACTGTCCCATAACATAAACCTCACAAATAAAGTTAACATCTTATAAGATATAGTTATATGCCTTCAGTATTTGATTTTGCAATGATTTCACTGTTTGGATGTGTTTTTCTATGTGTGTCTGTGTTTGTGCACATTCAGCAAGTATACGGCTGTTTTCTGATTTTTTTCAATTTTCTACTGTCCCATAACATAAACCTCACAAATAAAGTTAACATCTTATAAGATATACTTCTGTAACCTCAGTGTTTGATTTTGCAATGATTTCACTGTTTGGATGTGTTTTTCTATTTGTGTCTGTTTTTGTGCGCATTCAGCAAGTATACGGCTGTTTTCTGATTTTTTTCAATTTTCTACTGTCCCATAACAAACCTCACAAATAAAGTTAACATCTTATAAGATATACTTCTGTAACCTCAGTGTTTGATTTTGCAATGATTTCACTGTTTGGATGTGTTTTTCTATTTGTGTCTGTTTTTGTGCACATTCAGCAAGTATACGGCTGTTTTCAGATTTTTTTCAATTTTCTATTGTCCCGTAACATAAACCTCATGAATAAAGTTAACATCTTATAAGATATACTTCTGTAACCTCAGTGTTTGATTTTGCAATGATTTCACTGTTTGGATGTGTTTTTCTATTTGTGTCTGTTTTGAGCACATACAACAAGTATACGGCTGTTTTCTGATTTTTTTCAATTTTCTACTGTCCCATAACAAACCTCACAAATAAAGTTAACATCTTATAAGATATACTTCTGTAACCTCAGTGTTTGATTTTGCAATGATTTCACTGTCTGGATGTGTTTTTCTATTTGTGTCTTTTGTTGTGCACATTCAGCAAGTATACAGCTGTTTTCTGATTTTTTTCAATTTTCTATTGTCCCGTAACATAAACCTCATGAATAAATTTAACATCTTGTAAGATATAGTTATATGCCTTCAGTGTTTGATTTTGCAATGATTTCACTGTTTGGATGTGTTTTTCTATTTGTGTCTGTTTTTGTGCACATTCAGCAAGTATACCGCTGTTTTCTGATTTTTTTCAATTTTCTACTGTCCCATAACATAAACGTCACAAATAAAGTTAAAATCTTATAAGATATACTTCTGTAACCTCAGTGTTTGATTTTGCAATGATTTCACTGTTTGGATGTGTTTTTCTATTTGTGTCTGTTTTTGTGCACATTCAGCAAGTATACGGCTGTTTTCTGATTTTTTTCAATTTTCTACTGTCCCATAACATAAACCTCACAAATAAAGTTAAAATCTTATAAGATATAGTTATATGCCGTCAGTGTTTGATTTTGCAATGATTTCACTGTTTGGATGTGTTTTTCTATTTGTGTCTGTTTTGTGCACATTCAGCAAGTATACGGCTGTTTTCTGATTTTTTTCAATTTTCTATTGTCCCGTAACATAAACCTCATGAATAAAGTTAACATCTTATAAGATATACTTCTGTAACCTCAGTGTTTGATTTTGCAATGATTTCACTGTTTGGATGTGTTTTTCTATTTGTGTCTTTTGTTGTGCACATTCAGCAAGTATACGGCTGTTTTCTGATTTTTTTCAATTTTCTATTGTCCCGAAACATAAACCTCGTAAATAAAGTTAACATCTTATAAGATATACTTCTGTAACCTCAGTGTTTGATTTTGCAATGATTTCACTGTTTGGATGTGTTTTTCTATTTGTGTCTTTTGTTGTGCACATTCAGCAAGTATACAGCTGTTTTCTGATTTTTTTCAATTTTCTATTGTCCCGTAACATAAACCTCATGAATAAATTTAACATCGTGTAAGATATAGTTATATGTCTTCAGTGTTTGATTTTGCAATGATTTCACTGTTTGGATGTGTTTTTCTATTTGTGTCTGTTTTTGTGCACATTCAGCAAGTATACCGCTGTTTTCTGATTTTTTTAAATTTTCTACTGTCCCATAACATAAACGTCACAAATAAAGTTAAAATCTTATAAGATATACTTCTGTAACCTCAGTGTTTGATTTTCCAATGATTTCACTGTTTGGATGTGTTTTTCTATTTGTGTCTGTTTTGTGCACATTCAGCAAGTATACGGCTGTTTTCTGATTTTTTTCAATTTTCTACTGTCCCATAACATAAACCTCACAAATAAAGTTAACATCTTATAAGATATACTTCTATAACCTCAGTGTTTGATTTTGCAATGATTTCACTGTTTGGATGTGTTTTTCTATTTGTGTCTGTTTCTGTGCACATTCAGCAAGTATACGGCTGTTTTCTGATTTTTTTCAATTTTCTACTGTCCCATAACATAAACCTCACAAATAAAGTTAAAATCTTATAAGATATAGTTATATGCCGTCAGTGTTTGATTTTGCAATGATTTCACTGTTTGGATGTGTTTTTCTATTTGTGTCTGTTTTGTGCACATTCAGCAAGTATACGGCTGTTTTCTGATTTTTTTCAATTTTCTACTGTCCCATAACATAAACCTCACAAATAAAGTTAACATCTTATAAGATATAGTTATATGCCGTCAGTGTTTGATTTTGCAATGATTTCACTGTTTGGATGTGTTATTCTATTTGTGTCTGTTTTGTGCACATTCAGCAAGTATACGGCTGTTTTCTGATTTTTTTCAATTTTCTACTGTCCCATAACATAAACGTCACAAATAAAGTTAAAATCTTATAAGATATACTTCTGTAACCTCAGTGTTTGATTTTGCAATGATTTCACTGTTTGGATGTGTTTTTCTATTTGTGTCTGTTTTGTGCACATTCAGCAAGTATACGGCTGTTTTCTGATTTTTTTCAATTTTCTACTGTCCCATAACATAAACCTAACAAATAAAGTTAAAATCTTATAAGATATAGTTATTTATCCTCAGTGTTTGATTTTGCAATGATTTCACTGTTTGGATGTGTTTTTCTATTTGTGTCTGTTTTGTGCGCATTCAGCAAGTATACGGCTGTTTTCTGATTTTTTTCAATTTTCTACTGTCCCATAACATAAACCTCACAAATAAAGTTAAAATCTTATAAGATATAGTTATATGCCGTCAGTGTTTGATTTTGCAATGATTTCACTGTTTGGATGTGTTTTTCTATTTGTGTCTGTTTTGTGCACATTCAGCAAGTATACGGCTGTTTTCTGATTTTTTTCAATTTTCTACTGTCCCATAACATAAACCTCACAAATAAAGTTAACATCTTATAAGATATAGTTATATGCCTTCAGTGTTTGATTTTGCAATGATTTCACTGTTTGGATGTGTTTTTCTATTTGTGTCTGTTTTGTGCACATTCAGCAAGTATACGGCTGTTTTCTGATTTTTTTCAATTTTCTACTGTCCCATAACATAAACCTCACAAATAAAGTTAACATCTTATAAGATATAGTTATATGCCTTCAGTATTTGATTTTGCAATGATTTCACTGTTTGGATGTGTTTTTCTATGTGTGTCTGTGTTTGTGCACATTCAGCAAGTATACGGCTGTTTTCTGATTTTTTTCAATTTTCTACTGTCCCATAACATAAACCTCACAAATAAAGTTAACATCTTATAAGATATACTTCTGTAACCTCAGTGTTTGATTTTGCAATGATTTCACTGTTTGGATGTGTTTTTCTATTTGTGTCTGTTTTTGTGCGCATTCAGCAAGTATGCGGCTGTTTTCTGATTTTTTTCAATTTTCTACTGTCCCATAACAAACCTCACAAATAAAGTTAACATCTTATAAGATATACTTCTGTAACCTCAGTGTTTGATTTTGCAATGATTTCACTGTTTGGATGTGTTTTTCTATTTGTGTCTGTTTTTGTGCACATTCAGCAAGTATACGGCTGTTTTCAGATTTTTTTCAATTTTCTATTGTCCCGTAACATAAACCTCATGAATAAAGTTAACATCTTATAAGATATACTTCTGTAACCTCAGTGTTTGATTTTGCAATGATTTCACTGTTTGGATGTGTTTTTCTATTTGTGTCTGTTTTGTGCACATTCAACAAGTATACGGCTGTTTTCTGATTTTTTTCAATTTTCTACTGTCCCATAACAAACCTCACAAATAAAGTTAACATCTTATAAGATATACTTCTGTAACCTCAGTGTTTGATTTTGCAATGATTTCACTGTCTGGATGTGTTTTTCTATTTGTGTCTTTTGTTGTGCACATTCAGCAAGTATACAGCTGTTTTCTGATTTTTTTCAATTTTCTATTGTCCCGTAACATAAACCTCATGAATAAATTTAACATCTTGTAAGATATAGTTATATGCCTTCAGTGTTTGATTTTGCAATGATTTCACTGTTTGGATGTGTTTTTCTATTTGTGTCTGTTTTTGTGCACATTCAGCAAGTATACCGCTGTTTTCTGATTTTTTTCAATTTTCTACTGTCCCATAACATAAACGTCACAAATAAAGTTAAAATCTTATAAGATATACTTCTGTAACCTCAGTGTTTGATTTTGCAATGATTTCACTGTTTGGATGTGTTTTTCTATTTGTGTCTGTTTTTGTGCACATTCAGCAAGTATACGGCTGTTTTCTGATTTTTTTCAATTTTCTACTGTCCCATAACATAAACCTCACAAATAAAGTTAAAATCTTATAAGATATAGTTATATGCCGTCAGTGTTTGATTTTGCAATGATTTCACTGTTTGGATGTGTTTTTCTATTTGTGTCTGTTTTGTGCACATTCAGCAAGTATACGGCTGTTTTCTGATTTTTTTCAATTTTCTATTGTCCCGTAACATAAACCTCATGAATAAAGTTAACATCTTATAAGATATACTTCTGTAACCTCAGTGTTTGATTTTGCAATGATTTCACTGTTTGGATGTGTTTTTCTATTTGTGTCTTTTGTTGTGCACATTCAGCAAGTATACGGCTGTTTTCTGATTTTTTTCAATTTTCTATTGTCCCGAAACATAAACCTCGTAAATAAAGTTAACATCTTATAAGATATACTTCTGTAACCTCAGTGTTTGATTTTGCAATGATTTCACTGTTTGGATGTGTTTTTCTATTTGTGTCTTTTGTTGTGCACATTCAGCAAGTATACAGCTGTTTTCTGATTTTTTTCAATTTTCTATTGTCCCGTAACATAAACCTCATGAATAAATTTAACATCGTGTAAGATATAGTTATATGTCTTCAGTGTTTGATTTTGCAATGATTTCACTGTTTGGATGTGTTTTTCTATTTGTGTCTGTTTTTGTGCACATTCAGCAAGTATACCGCTGTTTTCTGATTTTTTTAAATTTTCTACTGTCCCATAACATAAACGTCACAAATAAAGTTAAAATCTTATAAGATATACTTCTGTAACCTCAGTGTTTGATTTTCCAATGATTTCACTGTTTGGATGTGTTTTTCTATTTGTGTCTGTTTTGTGCACATTCAGCAAGTATACGGCTGTTTTCTGATTTTTTTCAATTTTCTACTGTCCCATAACATAAACCTCACAAATAAAGTTAACATCTTATAAGATATACTTCTATAACCTCAGTGTTTGATTTTGCAATGATTTCACTGTTTGGATGTGTTTTTCTATTTGTGTCTGTTTCTGTGCACATTCAGCAAGTATACGGCTGTTTTCTGATTTTTTTCAATTTTCTACTGTCCCATAACATAAACCTCACAAATAAAGTTAAAATCTTATAAGATATAGTTATATGCCGTCAGTGTTTGATTTTGCAATGATTTCACTGTTTGGATGTGTTTTTCTATTTGTGTCTGTTTTGTGCACATTCAGCAAGTATACGGCTGTTTTCTGATTTTTTTCAATTTTCTACTGTCCCATAACATAAACCTCACAAATAAAGTTAACATCTTATAAGATATAGTTATATGCCGTCAGTGTTTGATTTTGCAATGATTTCACTGTTTGGATGTGTTATTCTATTTGTGTCTGTTTTGTGCACATTCAGCAAGTATACGGCTGTTTTCTGATTTTTTTCAATTTTCTACTGTCCCATAACATAAACCTCACAAATAAAGTTAAAATCTTATAAGATATAGTTATATGCCGTCAGTGTTTGATTTTGCAATGATTTCACTGTTTGGATGTGTTTTTCTATTTGTGTCTGTTTTGTGCGCATTCAGCAAGTATACGGCTGTTTTCTGATTTTTTTCAATTTTCTACTGTCCCATAACATAAACCTCACAAATAAAGTTAAAATCTTATAAGATATAGTTATATGCCGTCAGTGTTTGATTTTGCAATGATTTCACTGTTTGGATGTGTTTTTCTATTTGTGTCTGTTTTGTGCACATTCAGCAAGTATACGGCTGTTTTCTGATTTTTTTCAATTTTCTACTGTCCCATAACATAAACCTCACAAATAAAGTTAACATCTTATAAGATATAGTTATATGCCTTCAGTATTTGATTTTGCAATGATTTCACTGTTTGGATGTGTTTTTCTATGTGTGTCTGTGTTTGTGCACATTCAGCAAGTATACGGCTGTTTTCTGATTTTTTTCAATTTTCTACTGTCCCATAACATAAACCTCACAAATAAAGTTAACATCTTATAAGATATAGTTATATGCCTTCAGTATTTGATTTTGCAATGATTTCACTGTTTGGATGTGTTTTTCTATGTGTGTCTGTGTTTGTGCACATTCAGCAAGTATACGGCTGTTTTCTGATTTTTTTCAATTTTCTACTGTCCCATAACATAAACCTCACAAATAAAGTTAACATCTTATAAGATATACTTCTGTAACCTCAGTGTTTGATTTTGCAATGATTTCACTGTTTGGATGTGTTTTTCTATTTGTGTCTGTTTTTGTGCGCATTCAGCAAGTATACGGCTGTTTTCTGATTTTTTTCAATTTTCTACTGTCCCATAACAAACCTCACAAATAAAGTTAACATCTTATAAGATATACTTCTGTAACCTCAGTGTTTGATTTTGCAATGATTTCACTGTTTGGATGTGTTTTTCTATTTGTGTCTGTTTTTGTGCACATTCAGCAAGTATACGGCTGTTTTCAGATTTTTTTCAATTTTCTATTGTCCCGTAACATAAACCTCATGAATAAAGTTAACATCTTATAAGATATACTTCTGTAACCTCAGTGTTTGATTTTGCAATGATTTCACTGTTTGGATGTGTTTTTCTATTTGTGTCTGTTTTGAGCACATACAACAAGTATACGGCTGTTTTCTGATTTTTTTCAATTTTCTACTGTCCCATAACAAACCTCACAAATAAAGTTAACATCTTATAAGATATACTTCTGTAACCTCAGTGTTTGATTTTGCAATGATTTCACTGTCTGGATGTGTTTTTCTATTTGTGTCTTTTGTTGTGCACATTCAGCAAGTATACAGCTGTTTTCTGATTTTTTTCAATTTTCTATTGTCCCGTAACATAAACCTCATGAATAAATTTAACATCTTGTAAGATATAGTTATATGCCTTCAGTGTTTGATTTTGCAATGATTTCACTGTTTGGATGTGTTTTTCTATTTGTGTCTGTTTTTGTGCACATTCAGCAAGTATACCGCTGTTTTCTGATTTTTTTCAATTTTCTACTGTCCCATAACATAAACGTCACAAATAAAGTTAAAATCTTATAAGATATACTTCTGTAACCTCAGTGTTTGATTTTGCAATGATTTCACTGTTTGGATGTGTTTTTCTATTTGTGTCTGTTTTTGTGCACATTCAGCAAGTATACGGCTGTTTTCTGATTTTTTTCAATTTTCTACTGTCCCATAACATAAACCTCACAAATAAAGTTAAAATCTTATAAGATATAGTTATATGCCGTCAGTGTTTGATTTTGCAATGATTTCACTGTTTGGATGTGTTTTTCTATTTGTGTCTGTTTTGTGCACATTCAGCAAGTATACGGCTGTTTTCTGATTTTTTTCAATTTTCTATTGTCCCGAAACATAAACCTCGTAAATAAAGTTAACATCTTATAAGATATACTTCTGTAACCTCAGTGTTTGATTTTGCAATGATTTCACTGTTTGGATGTGTTTTTCTATTTGTGTCTTTTGTTGTGCACATTCAGCAAGTATACAGCTGTTTTCTGATTTTTTTCAATTTTCTATTGTCCCGTAACATAAACCTCATGAATAAATTTAACATCGTGTAAGATATAGTTATATGTCTTCAGTGTTTGATTTTGCAATGATTTCACTGTTTGGATGTGTTTTTCTATTTGTGTCTGTTTTTGTGCACATTCAGCAAGTATACCGCTGTTTTCTGATTTTTTTAAATTTTCTACTGTCCCATAACATAAACGTCACAAATAAAGTTAAAATCTTATAAGATATACTTCTGTAACCTCAGTGTTTGATTTTCCAATGATTTCACTGTTTGGATGTGTTTTTCTATTTGTGTCTGTTTTGTGCACATTCAGCAAGTATACGGCTGTTTTCTGATTTTTTTCAATTTTCTACTGTCCCATAACATAAACCTCACAAATAAAGTTAACATCTTATAAGATATACTTCTATAACCTCAGTGTTTGATTTTGCAATGATTTCACTGTTTGGATGTGTTTTTCTATTTGTGTCTGTTTCTGTGCACATTCAGCAAGTATACGGCTGTTTTCTGATTTTTTTCAATTTTCTACTGTCCCATAACATAAACCTCACAAATAAAGTTAAAATCTTATAAGATATAGTTATATGCCGTCAGTGTTTGATTTTGCAATGATTTCACTGTTTGGATGTGTTTTTCTATTTGTGTCTGTTTTGTGCACATTCAGCAAGTATACGGCTGTTTTCTGATTTTTTTCAATTTTCTACTGTCCCATAACATAAACCTCACAAATAAAGTTAACATCTTATAAGATATAGTTATATGCCGTCAGTGTTTGATTTTGCAATGATTTCACTGTTTGGATGTGTTATTCTATTTGTGTCTGTTTTGTGCACATTCAGCAAGTATACGGCTGTTTTCTGATTTTTTTCAATTTTCTACTGTCCCATAACATAAACGTCACAAATAAAGTTAAAATCTTATAAGATATACTTCTGTAACCTCAGTGTTTGATTTTGCAATGATTTCACTGTTTGGATGTGTTTTTCTATTTGTGTCTGTTTTGTGCACATTCAGCAAGTATACGGCTGTTTTCTGATTTTTTTCAATTTTCTACTGTCCCATAACATAAACCTAACAAATAAAGTTAAAATCTTATAAGATATAGTTATTTATCCTCAGTGTTTGATTTTGCAATGATTTCACTGTTTGGATGTGTTTTTCTATTTGTGTCTGTTTTGTGCGCATTCAGCAAGTATACGGCTGTTTTCTGATTTTTTTCAATTTTCTACTGTCCCATAACATAAACCTCACAAATAAAGTTAAAATCTTATAAGATATAGTTATATGCCGTCAGTGTTTGATTTTGCAATGATTTCACTGTTTGGATGTGTTTTTCTATTTGTGTCTGTTTTGTGCACATTCAGCAAGTATACGGCTGTTTTCTGATTTTTTTCAATTTTCTACTGTCCCATAACATAAACCTCACAAATAAAGTTAACATCTTATAAGATATAGTTATATGCCTTCAGTGTTTGATTTTGCAATGATTTCACTGTTTGGATGTGTTTTTCTATTTGTGTCTGTTTTGTGCACATTCAGCAAGTATACGGCTGTTTTCTGATTTTTTTCAATTTTCTACTGTCCCATAACATAAACCTCACAAATAAAGTTAACATCTTATAAGATATAGTTATATGCCTTCAGTATTTGATTTTGCAATGATTTCACTGTTTGGATGTGTTTTTCTATGTGTGTCTGTGTTTGTGCACATTCAGCAAGTATACGGCTGTTTTCTGATTTTTTTCAATTTTCTACTGTCCCATAACATAAACCTCACAAATAAAGTTAACATCTTATAAGATATACTTCTGTAACCTCAGTGTTTGATTTTGCAATGATTTCACTGTTTGGATGTGTTTTTCTATTTGTGTCTGTTTTTGTGCGCATTCAGCAAGTATGCGGCTGTTTTCTGATTTTTTTCAATTTTCTACTGTCCCATAACAAACCTCACAAATAAAGTTAACATCTTATAAGATATACTTCTGTAACCTCAGTGTTTGATTTTGCAATGATTTCACTGTTTGGATGTGTTTTTCTATTTGTGTCTGTTTTTGTGCACATTCAGCAAGTATACGGCTGTTTTCAGATTTTTTTCAATTTTCTATTGTCCCGTAACATAAACCTCATGAATAAAGTTAACATCTTATAAGATATACTTCTGTAACCTCAGTGTTTGATTTTGCAATGATTTCACTGTTTGGATGTGTTTTTCTATTTGTGTCTGTTTTGTGCACATTCAACAAGTATACGGCTGTTTTCTGATTTTTTTCAATTTTCTACTGTCCCATAACAAACCTCACAAATAAAGTTAACATCTTATAAGATATACTTCTGTAACCTCAGTGTTTGATTTTGCAATGATTTCACTGTCTGGATGTGTTTTTCTATTTGTGTCTTTTGTTGTGCACATTCAGCAAGTATACAGCTGTTTTCTGATTTTTTTCAATTTTCTATTGTCCCGTAACATAAACCTCATGAATAAATTTAACATCTTGTAAGATATAGTTATATGCCTTCAGTGTTTGATTTTGCAATGATTTCACTGTTTGGATGTGTTTTTCTATTTGTGTCTGTTTTTGTGCACATTCAGCAAGTATACCGCTGTTTTCTGATTTTTTTCAATTTTCTACTGTCCCATAACATAAACGTCACAAATAAAGTTAAAATCTTATAAGATATACTTCTGTAACCTCAGTGTTTGATTTTGCAATGATTTCACTGTTTGGATGTGTTTTTCTATTTGTGTCTGTTTTTGTGCACATTCAGCAAGTATACGGCTGTTTTCTGATTTTTTTCAATTTTCTACTGTCCCATAACATAAACCTCACAAATAAAGTTAAAATCTTATAAGATATAGTTATATGCCGTCAGTGTTTGATTTTGCAATGATTTCACTGTTTGGATGTGTTTTTCTATTTGTGTCTGTTTTGTGCACATTCAGCAAGTATACGGCTGTTTTCTGATTTTTTTCAATTTTCTATTGTCCCGTAACATAAACCTCATGAATAAAGTTAACATCTTATAAGATATACTTCTGTAACCTCAGTGTTTGATTTTGCAATGATTTCACTGTTTGGATGTGTTTTTCTATTTGTGTCTTTTGTTGTGCACATTCAGCAAGTATACGGCTGTTTTCTGATTTTTTTCAATTTTCTATTGTCCCGAAACATAAACCTCGTAAATAAAGTTAACATCTTATAAGATATACTTCTGTAACCTCAGTGTTTGATTTTGCAATGATTTCACTGTTTGGATGTGTTTTTCTATTTGTGTCTTTTGTTGTGCACATTCAGCAAGTATACAGCTGTTTTCTGATTTTTTTCAATTTTCTATTGTCCCGTAACATAAACCTCATGAATAAATTTAACATCGTGTAAGATATAGTTATATGTCTTCAGTGTTTGATTTTGCAATGATTTCACTGTTTGGATGTGTTTTTCTATTTGTGTCTGTTTTTGTGCACATTCAGCAAGTATACCGCTGTTTTCTGATTTTTTTAAATTTTCTACTGTCCCATAACATAAACGTCACAAATAAAGTTAAAATCTTATAAGATATACTTCTGTAACCTCAGTGTTTGATTTTCCAATGATTTCACTGTTTGGATGTGTTTTTCTATTTGTGTCTGTTTTGTGCACATTCAGCAAGTATACGGCTGTTTTCTGATTTTTTTCAATTTTCTACTGTCCCATAACATAAACCTCACAAATAAAGTTAACATCTTATAAGATATACTTCTATAACCTCAGTGTTTGATTTTGCAATGATTTCACTGTTTGGATGTGTTTTTCTATTTGTGTCTGTTTCTGTGCACATTCAGCAAGTATACGGCTGTTTTCTGATTTTTTTCAATTTTCTACTGTCCCATAACATAAACCTCACAAATAAAGTTAAAATCTTATAAGATATAGTTATATGCCGTCAGTGTTTGATTTTGCAATGATTTCACTGTTTGGATGTGTTTTTCTATTTGTGTCTGTTTTGTGCACATTCAGCAAGTATACGGCTGTTTTCTGATTTTTTTCAATTTTCTACTGTCCCATAACATAAACCTCACAAATAAAGTTAACATCTTATAAGATATAGTTATATGCCGTCAGTGTTTGATTTTGCAATGATTTCACTGTTTGGATGTGTTATTCTATTTGTGTCTGTTTTGTGCACATTCAGCAAGTATACGGCTGTTTTCTGATTTTTTTCAATTTTCTACTGTCCCATAACATAAACGTCACAAATAAAGTTAAAATCTTATAAGATATACTTCTGTAACCTCAGTGTTTGATTTTGCAATGATTTCACTGTTTGGATGTGTTTTTCTATTTGTGTCTGTTTTGTGCACATTCAGCAAGTATACGGCTGTTTTCTGATTTTTTTCAATTTTCTACTGTCCCATAACATAAACCTCACAAATAAAGTTAAAATCTTATAAGATATAGTTATTTATCCTCAGTGTTTGATTTTGCAATGATTTCACTGTTTGGATGTGTTTTTCTATTTGTGTCTGTTTTTGTGCACATTCAGCAAGTATACGGCTGTTTTCAGATTTTTTTCAATTTTCTATTGTCCCGTAACATAAACCTCATGAATAAAGTTAACATCTTATAAGATATACTTCTGTAACCTCAGTGTTTGATTTTGCAATGATTTCACTGTTTGGATGTGTTTTTCTATTTGTGTCTTTTGTTGTGCACATTCAGCAAGTATACGGCTGTTTTCTGATTTTTTTCAATTTTCTATTGTCCCGAAACATAAACCTCATAAATAAAGTTAACATCTTATAAGATATACTTCTGTAACCTCAGTGTTTGATTTTGCAATGATTTCACTGTTTGGATGTGTTTTTCTATTTGTGTCTTTTGTTGTGCACATTCAGCAAGTATACAGCTGTTTTCTGATTTTTTTCAATTTTCTATTGTCCCGTAACATAAACCTCATGAATAAATTTAACATCGTGTAAGATATAGTTATATGCCGTCAGTGTTTGATTTTGCAATGATTTCACTGTTTGGATGTGTTTTTCTATGTGTGTCTGTGTTTGTGCACATTCAGCAAGTATATGGCTGTTTTCTGTTTTTATTCAATTTTCTACTGTCCCATAACATAAACCTCACAAATAAAGTTAACATCTTATAAGATATACTTCTGTAACCTCAGTGTTTGATTTTGCAATGATTTCACTGTTTGGATGTGTTTTTCTATTTGTGTCTGTTTTTGTGCACATTCAGCAAGTATACGTCTGTTTTCTGATTTTTTTCAATTTTCTACTGTCCCATAACAAACCTCACAAATAAAGTTAACATCTTATAAGATATACTTCTGTAACCTCAGTGTTTGATTTTGCAATGATTTCACTGTTTGGATGTGTTTTTCTATGTGTGTCTGTGTTTGTGCACATTCAGCAATTACACGGCTGTTTTCTGATTTTTTTCAATTTTCTACTGTCCCATAACATAAACCTCACAAATAAAGTTAAAATCTTATAAGATATAGTTATATGCCGTCAGTGTTTGATTTTGCAATGATTTCACTGTTTGGATGTGTTTTTCTATTTGTGTCTGTTTTGTGCACATTCAGCAAGTATACGGCTGTTTTCTGATTTTTTTCAATTTTCTACTGTCCCAAAACATAAACCTCACAAATAAAGTTAACATCTTATAAGATATAGTTATATGCCTTCAGTGTTTGATTTTGCAATGATTTCACTGTTTGGATGTGTTTTTCTATTTGTGTCTGTTTTTGTGCGCATTCAGCAAGTATACGGCTGTTTTCTGATTTTTTTCAATTTTCTACTGTCCCATAACATAAACCTCACAAATAAAGTTAACATCTTATAAGATATAGTTATATGCCTTCAGTGTTTGATTTTGCAATGATTTCACTGTTTGGATGTGTTTTTCTATGTGTGTCTGTGTTTGTGCACATTCAGCAAGTATACGGCTGTTTTCTGATTTTTTTCAATTTTCTACTGTCCCATAACATAAACCTCACAAATAAAGTTAACATCTTATAAGATATACTTCTGTAACCTCAGTGTTTGATTTTGCAATGATTTCACTGTTTGGATGTGTTTTTCTATTTGTGTCTGTTTTTGTGCGCATTCAGCAAGTATACGGCTGTTTTCTGATTTTTTTCAATTTTCTACTGTCCCATAACAAACCTCACAAATAAAGTTAACATCTTATAAGATATACTTCTGTAACCTCAGTGTTTGATTTTGCAATGATTTCACTGTTTGGATGTGTTTTTCTATTTGTGTCTGTTTTTGTGCACATTCAGCAAGTATACGGCTGTTTTCAGATTTTTTTCAATTTTCTATTGTCCCGTAACATAAACCTCATGAATAAAGTTAACATCTTATAAGATATACTTCTGTAACCTCAGTGTTTGATTTTGCAATGATTTCACTGTTTGGATGTGTTTTTCTATTTGTGTCTTTTGTTGTGCACATTCAGCAAGTATACGGCTGTTTTCTGATTTTTTTCAATTTTCTATTGTCCCGAAACATAAACCTCATAAATAAAGTTAACATCTTATAAGATATACTTCTGTAACCTCAGTGTTTGATTTTGCAATGATTTCACTGTTTGGATGTGTTTTTCTATTTGTGTCTTTTGTTGTGCACATTCAGCAAGTATACAGCTGTTTTCTGATTTTTTTCAATTTTCTATTGTCCCGTAACATAAACCTCATGAATAAATTTAACATCGTGTAAGATATAGTTATATGCCGTCAGTGTTTAATTTTGCAATGATTTCACTGTTTGGATGTGTTTTTCTATGTGTGTCTGTGTTTGTGCACATTCAGCAAGTATATGGCTGTTTTCTGTTTTTATTCAATTTTCTACTGTCCCATAACATAAACCTCACAAATAAAGTTAACATCTTATAAGATATACTTCTGTAACCTCAGTGTTTGATTTTGCAATGATTTCACTGTTTGGATGTGTTTTTCTATTTGTGTCTGTTTTTGTGCACATTCAGCAAGTATACGTCTGTTTTCTGATTTTTTTCAATTTTCTACTGTCCCATAACAAACCTCACAAATAAAGTTAACATCTTATAAGATATACTTCTGTAACCTCAGTGTTTGATTTTGCAATGATTTCACTGTTTGGATGTGTTTTTCTATGTGTGTCTGTGTTTGTGCACATTCAGCAATTACACGGCTGTTTTCTGATTTTTTTCAATTTTCTACTGTCCCATAACATAAACCTCACAAATAAAGTTAAAATCTTATAAGATATAGTTATATGCCGTCAGTGTTTGATTTTGCAATGATTTCACTGTTTGGATGTGTTTTTCTATTTGTGTCTGTTTTGTGCGCATTCAGCAAGTATACGGCTGTTTTCTGATTTTTTTCAATTTTCTACTGTCCCATAACATAAACCTCACAAATAAAGTTAAAATCTTATAAGATATAGTTATATGCCGTCAGTGTTTGATTTTGCAATGATTTCACTATTTGGATGTGTTTTTCTATTTGTGTCTGTTTTGTGCACATTCAGCAAGTATACGGCTGTTTTCTGATTTTTTTCAATTTTCTACTGTCCCATAACATAAACCTCACAAATAAAGTTAACATCTTATAAGATATAGTTATATGCCTTCAGTGTTTGATTTTGCAATGATTTCACTGTTTGGATGTGTTTTTCTATTTGTGTCTGTTTTTGTGCGCATTCAGCAAGTATACGGCTGTTTTCTGATTTTTTTCAATTTTCTACTGTCCCATAACAAACCTCACAAATAAAGTTAACATCTTATAAGATATACTTCTGTAACCTCAGTGTTTGATTTTGCAATGATTTCACTGTTTGGATGTGTTTTTCTATTTGTGTCTGTTTTTGTGCACATTCAGCAAGTATACGGCTGTTTTCAGATTTTTTTCAATTTTCTATTGTCCCGTAACATAAACCTCATGAATAAAGTTAACATCTTATAAGATATACTTCTGTAACCTCAGTGTTTGATTTTGCAATGATTTCACTGTTTGGATGTGTTTTTCTATGTGTGTCTGTGTTTGTGCACATTCAGCAAGTATATGGCTGTTTTCTGTTTTTATTCAATTTTCTACTGTCCCATAACATAAACCTCACAAATAAAGTTAACATCTTATAAGATATACTTCTGTAACCTCAGTGTTTGATTTTGCAATGATTTCACTGTTTGGATGTGTTATTCTATTTGTGTCTGTTTTGTGCACATTCAGCAAGTATACGGCTGTTTTCTGATTTTTTTCAATTTTCTACTGTCCCATAACATAAACGTCACAAATAAAGTTAAAATCTTATAAGATATACTTCTGTAACCTCAGTGTTTGATTTTGCAATGATTTCACTGTTTGGATGTGTTTTTCTATTTGTGTCTGTTTTTGTGCGCATTCAGCAAGTATACGGCTGTTTTCTGATTTTTTTCAATTTTCTACTGTCCCATAACATAAACCTCACAAATAAAGTTAACATCTTATAAGATATAGTTATATGCCTTCAGTATTTGATTTTGCAATGATTTCACTGTTTGGATGTGTTTTTCTATGTGTGTCTGTGTTTGTGCACATTCAGCAAGTATACGGCTGTTTTCTGATTTTTTTCAATTTTCTACTGTCCCATAACATAAACCTCACAAATAAAGTTAACATCTTATAAGATATACTTCTGTAACCTCAGTGTTTGATTTTGCAATGATTTCACTGTTTGGATGTGTTTTTCTATTTGTGTCTGTTTTTGTGCACATTCAGCAAGTATACGGCTGTTTTCAGATTTTTTTCAATTTTCTATTGTCCCGTAACATAAACCTCATGAATAAAGTTAACATCTTATAAGATATACTTCTGTAACCTCAGTGTTTGATTTTGCAATGATTTCACTGTTTGGATGTGTTTTTCTATTTGTGTCTGTTTTGTGCACATTCAACAAGTATACGGCTGTTTTCTGATTTTTTTCAATTTTCTACTGTCCCATAACAAACCTCACAAATAAAGTTAACATCTTATAAGATATACTTCTGTAACCTCAGTGTTTGATTTTGCAATGATTTCACTGTCTGGATGTGTTTTTCTATTTGTGTCTTTTGTTGTGCACATTCAGCAAGTATACAGCTGTTTTCTGATTTTTTTCAATTTTCTATTGTCCCGTAACATAAACCTCATGAATAAATTTAACATCTTGTAAGATATAGTTATATGCCTTCAGTGTTTGATTTTGCAATGATTTCACTGTTTGGATGTGTTTTTCTATTTGTGTCTGTTTTTGTGCACATTCAGCAAGTATACCGCTGTTTTCTGATTTTTTTCAATTTTCTACTGTCCCATAACATAAACGTCACAAATAAAGTTAAAATCTTATAAGATATACTTCTGTAACCTCAGTGTTTGATTTTGCAATGATTTCACTGTTTGGATGTGTTTTTCTATTTGTGTCTGTTTTTGTGCACATTCAGCAAGTATACGGCTGTTTTCTGATTTTTTTCAATTTTCTACTGTCCCATAACATAAACCTCACAAATAAAGTTAAAATCTTATAAGATATAGTTATATGCCGTCAGTGTTTGATTTTGCAATGATTTCACTGTTTGGATGTGTTTTTCTATTTGTGTCTGTTTTGTGCACATTCAGCAAGTATACGGCTGTTTTCTGATTTTTTTCAATTTTCTATTGTCCCGTAACATAAACCTCATGAATAAAGTTAACATCTTATAAGATATACTTCTGTAACCTCAGTGTTTGATTTTGCAATGATTTCACTGTTTGGATGTGTTTTTCTATTTGTGTCTTTTGTTGTGCACATTCAGCAAGTATACGGCTGTTTTCTGATTTTTTTCAATTTTCTATTGTCCCGAAACATAAACCTCGTAAATAAAGTTAACATCTTATAAGATATACTTCTGTAACCTCAGTGTTTGATTTTGCAATGATTTCACTGTTTGGATGTGTTTTTCTATTTGTGTCTTTTGTTGTGCACATTCAGCAAGTATACAGCTGTTTTCTGATTTTTTTCAATTTTCTATTGTCCCGTAACATAAACCTCATGAATAAATTTAACATCGTGTAAGATATAGTTATATGTCTTCAGTGTTTGATTTTGCAATGATTTCACTGTTTGGATGTGTTTTTCTATTTGTGTCTGTTTTTGTGCACATTCAGCAAGTATACCGCTGTTTTCTGATTTTTTTAAATTTTCTACTGTCCCATAACATAAACGTCACAAATAAAGTTAAAATCTTATAAGATATACTTCTGTAACCTCAGTGTTTGATTTTCCAATGATTTCACTGTTTGGATGTGTTTTTCTATTTGTGTCTGTTTTGTGCACATTCAGCAAGTATACGGCTGTTTTCTGATTTTTTTCAATTTTCTACTGTCCCATAACATAAACCTCACAAATAAAGTTAACATCTTATAAGATATACTTCTATAACCTCAGTGTTTGATTTTGCAATGATTTCACTGTTTGGATGTGTTTTTCTATTTGTGTCTGTTTCTGTGCACATTCAGCAAGTATACGGCTGTTTTCTGATTTTTTTCAATTTTCTACTGTCCCATAACATAAACCTCACAAATAAAGTTAAAATCTTATAAGATATAGTTATATGCCGTCAGTGTTTGATTTTGCAATGATTTCACTGTTTGGATGTGTTTTTCTATTTGTGTCTGTTTTGTGCACATTCAGCAAGTATACGGCTGTTTTCTGATTTTTTTCAATTTTCTACTGTCCCATAACATAAACCTCACAAATAAAGTTAACATCTTATAAGATATAGTTATATGCCGTCAGTGTTTGATTTTGCAATGATTTCACTGTTTGGATGTGTTATTCTATTTGTGTCTGTTTTGTGCACATTCAGCAAGTATACGGCTGTTTTCTGATTTTTTTCAATTTTCTACTGTCCCATAACATAAACGTCACAAATAAAGTTAAAATCTTATAAGATATACTTCTGTAACCTCAGTGTTTGATTTTGCAATGATTTCACTGTTTGGATGTGTTTTTCTATTTGTGTCTGTTTTGTGCACATTCAGCAAGTATACGGCTGTTTTCTGATTTTTTTCAATTTTCTACTGTCCCATAACATAAACCTCACAAATAAAGTTAAAATCTTATAAGATATAGTTATTTATCCTCAGTGTTTGATTTTGCAATGATTTCACTGTTTGGATGTGTTTTTCTATTTGTGTCTGTTTTTGTGCACATTCAGCAAGTATACGGCTGTTTTCAGATTTTTTTCAATTTTCTATTGTCCCGTAACATAAACCTCATGAATAAAGTTAACATCTTATAAGATATACTTCTGTAACCTCAGTGTTTGATTTTGCAATGATTTCACTGTTTGGATGTGTTTTTCTATTTGTGTCTTTTGTTGTGCACATTCAGCAAGTATACGGCTGTTTTCTGATTTTTTTCAATTTTCTATTGTCCCGAAACATAAACCTCATAAATAAAGTTAACATCTTATAAGATATACTTCTGTAACCTCAGTGTTTGATTTTGCAATGATTTCACTGTTTGGATGTGTTTTTCTATTTGTGTCTTTTGTTGTGCACATTCAGCAAGTATACAGCTGTTTTCTGATTTTTTTCAATTTTCTATTGTCCCGTAACATAAACCTCATGAATAAATTTAACATCGTGTAAGATATAGTTATATGCCGTCAGTGTTTGATTTTGCAATGATTTCACTGTTTGGATGTGTTTTTCTATGTGTGTCTGTGTTTGTGCACATTCAGCAAGTATATGGCTGTTTTCTGTTTTTATTCAATTTTCTACTGTCCCATAACATAAACCTCACAAATAAAGTTAACATCTTATAAGATATACTTCTGTAACCTCAGTGTTTGATTTTGCAATGATTTCACTGTTTGGATGTGTTTTTCTATTTGTGTCTGTTTTTGTGCACATTCAGCAAGTATACGTCTGTTTTCTGATTTTTTTCAATTTTCTACTGTCCCATAACAAACCTCACAAATAAAGTTAACATCTTATAAGATATACTTCTGTAACCTCAGTGTTTGATTTTGCAATGATTTCACTGTTTGGATGTGTTTTTCTATGTGTGTCTGTGTTTGTGCACATTCAGCAATTACACGGCTGTTTTCTGATTTTTTTCAATTTTCTACTGTCCCATAACATAAACCTCACAAATAAAGTTAAAATCTTATAAGATATAGTTATATGCCGTCAGTGTTTGATTTTGCAATGATTTCACTGTTTGGATGTGTTTTTCTATTTGTGTCTGTTTTGTGCACATTCAGCAAGTATACGGCTGTTTTCTGATTTTTTTCAATTTTCTACTGTCCCAAAACATAAACCTCACAAATAAAGTTAACATCTTATAAGATATAGTTATATGCCTTCAGTGTTTGATTTTGCAATGATTTCACTGTTTGGATGTGTTTTTCTATTTGTGTCTGTTTTTGTGCGCATTCAGCAAGTATACGGCTGTTTTCTGATTTTTTTCAATTTTCTACTGTCCCATAACATAAACCTCACAAATAAAGTTAACATCTTATAAGATATAGTTATATGCCTTCAGTGTTTGATTTTGCAATGATTTCACTGTTTGGATGTGTTTTTCTATGTGTGTCTGTGTTTGTGCACATTCAGCAAGTATACGGCTGTTTTCTGATTTTTTTCAATTTTCTACTGTCCCATAACATAAACCTCACAAATAAAGTTAACATCTTATAAGATATACTTCTGTAACCTCAGTGTTTGATTTTGCAATGATTTCACTGTTTGGATGTGTTTTTCTATTTGTGTCTGTTTTTGTGCGCATTCAGCAAGTATACGGCTGTTTTCTGATTTTTTTCAATTTTCTACTGTCCCATAACAAACCTCACAAATAAAGTTAACATCTTATAAGATATACTTCTGTAACCTCAGTGTTTGATTTTGCAATGATTTCACTGTTTGGATGTGTTTTTCTATTTGTGTCTGTTTTTGTGCACATTCAGCAAGTATACGGCTGTTTTCAGATTTTTTTCAATTTTCTATTGTCCCGTAACATAAACCTCATGAATAAAGTTAACATCTTATAAGATATACTTCTGTAACCTCAGTGTTTGATTTTGCAATGATTTCACTGTTTGGATGTGTTTTTCTATTTGTGTCTTTTGTTGTGCACATTCAGCAAGTATACGGCTGTTTTCTGATTTTTTTCAATTTTCTATTGTCCCGAAACATAAACCTCATAAATAAAGTTAACATCTTATAAGATATACTTCTGTAACCTCAGTGTTTGATTTTGCAATGATTTCACTGTTTGGATGTGTTTTTCTATTTGTGTCTTTTGTTGTGCACATTCAGCAAGTATACAGCTGTTTTCTGATTTTTTTCAATTTTCTATTGTCCCGTAACATAAACCTCATGAATAAATTTAACATCGTGTAAGATATAGTTATATGCCGTCAGTGTTTAATTTTGCAATGATTTCACTGTTTGGATGTGTTTTTCTATGTGTGTCTGTGTTTGTGCACATTCAGCAAGTATATGGCTGTTTTCTGTTTTTATTCAATTTTCTACTGTCCCATAACATAAACCTCACAAATAAAGTTAACATCTTATAAGATATACTTCTGTAACCTCAGTGTTTGATTTTGCAATGATTTCACTGTTTGGATGTGTTTTTCTATTTGTGTCTGTTTTTGTGCACATTCAGCAAGTATACGTCTGTTTTCTGATTTTTTTCAATTTTCTACTGTCCCATAACAAACCTCACAAATAAAGTTAACATCTTATAAGATATACTTCTGTAACCTCAGTGTTTGATTTTGCAATGATTTCACTGTTTGGATGTGTTTTTCTATGTGTGTCTGTGTTTGTGCACATTCAGCAATTACACGGCTGTTTTCTGATTTTTTTCAATTTTCTACTGTCCCATAACATAAACCTCACAAATAAAGTTAAAATCTTATAAGATATAGTTATATGCCGTCAGTGTTTGATTTTGCAATGATTTCACTGTTTGGATGTGTTTTTCTATTTGTGTCTGTTTTGTGCGCATTCAGCAAGTATACGGCTGTTTTCTGATTTTTTTCAATTTTCTACTGTCCCATAACATAAACCTCACAAATAAAGTTAAAATCTTATAAGATATAGTTATATGCCGTCAGTGTTTGATTTTGCAATGATTTCACTATTTGGATGTGTTTTTCTATTTGTGTCTGTTTTGTGCACATTCAGCAAGTATACGGCTGTTTTCTGATTTTTTTCAATTTTCTACTGTCCCATAACATAAACCTCACAAATAAAGTTAACATCTTATAAGATATAGTTATATGCCTTCAGTGTTTGATTTTGCAATGATTTCACTGTTTGGATGTGTTTTTCTATTTGTGTCTGTTTTTGTGCGCATTCAGCAAGTATACGGCTGTTTTCTGATTTTTTTCAATTTTCTACTGTCCCATAACAAACCTCACAAATAAAGTTAACATCTTATAAGATATACTTCTGTAACCTCAGTGTTTGATTTTGCAATGATTTCACTGTTTGGATGTGTTTTTCTATTTGTGTCTGTTTTTGTGCACATTCAGCAAGTATACGGCTGTTTTCAGATTTTTTTCAATTTTCTATTGTCCCGTAACATAAACCTCATGAATAAAGTTAACATCTTATAAGATATACTTCTGTAACCTCAGTGTTTGATTTTGCAATGATTTCACTGTTTGGATGTGTTTTTCTATGTGTGTCTGTGTTTGTGCACATTCAGCAAGTATATGGCTGTTTTCTGTTTTTATTCAATTTTCTACTGTCCCATAACATAAACCTCACAAATAAAGTTAACATCTTATAAGATATACTTCTGTAACCTCAGTGTTTGATTTTGCAATGATTTCACTGTTTGGATGTGTTATTCTATTTGTGTCTGTTTTGTGCACATTCAGCAAGTATACGGCTGTTTTCTGATTTTTTTCAATTTTCTACTGTCCCATAACATAAACGTCACAAATAAAGTTAAAATCTTATAAGATATACTTCTGTAACCTCAGTGTTTGATTTTGCAATGATTTCACTGTTTGGATGTGTTTTTCTATTTGTGTCTGTTTTTGTGCGCATTCAGCAAGTATACGGCTGTTTTCTGATTTTTTTCAATTTTCTACTGTCCCATAACATAAACCTCACAAATAAAGTTAACATCTTATAAGATATAGTTATATGCCTTCAGTATTTGATTTTGCAATGATTTCACTGTTTGGATGTGTTTTTCTATGTGTGTCTGTGTTTGTGCACATTCAGCAAGTATACGGCTGTTTTCTGATTTTTTTCAATTTTCTACTGTCCCATAACATAAACCTCACAAATAAAGTTAACATCTTATAAGATATACTTCTGTAACCTCAGTGTTTGATTTTGCAATGATTTCACTGTTTGGATGTGTTTTTCTATTTTTGTCTGTTTTTGTGCGCATTCAGCAAGTATACGGCTGTTTTCTGATTTTTTTCAATTTTCTACTGTCCCATAACAAACCTCACAAATAAAGTTAACATCTTATAAGATATACTTCTGTAACCTCAGTGTTTGATTTTGCAATGATTTCACTGTTTGGATGTGTTTTTCTATTTGTGTCTGTTTTTGTGCACATTCAGCAAGTATACGGCTGTTTTCAGATTTTTTTCAATTTTCTATTGTCCCGTAACATAAACCTCATGAATAAAGTTAACATCTTATAAGATATACTTCTGTAACCTCAGTGTTTGATTTTGCAATGATTTCACTGTTTGGATGTGTTTTTCTATTTGTGTCTTTTGTTGTGCACATTCAGCAAGTATACGGCTGTTTTCTGATTTTTTTCAATTTTCTATTGTCCCGAAACATAAACCTCATAAATAAAGTTAACATCTTATAAGATATACTTCTGTAACCTCAGTGTTTGATTTTGCAATGATTTCACTGTTTGGATGTGTTTTTCTATTTGTGTCTTTTGTTGTGCACATTCAGCAAGTATACAGCTGTTTTCTGATTTTTTTCAATTTTCTATTGTCCCGTAACATAAACCTCATGAATAAATTTAACATCGTGTAAGATATAGTTATATGCCGTCAGTGTTTGATTTTGCAATGATTTCACTGTTTGGATGTGTTTTTCTATGTGTGTCTGTGTTTGTGCACATTCAGCAAGTATATGGCTGTTTTCTGTTTTTATTCAATTTTCTACTGTCCCATAACATAAACCTCACAAATAAAGTTAACATCTTATAAGATATACTTCTGTAACCTCAGTGTTTGATTTTGCAATGATTTCACTGTTTGGATGTGTTTTTCTATTTGTGTCTGTTTTTGTGCACATTCAGCAAGTATACGTCTGTTTTCTGATTTTTTTCAATTTTCTACTGTCCCATAACAAACCTCACAAATAAAGTTAACATCTTATAAGATATACTTCTGTAACCTCAGTGTTTGATTTTGCAATGATTTCACTGTTTGGATGTGTTTTTCTATGTGTGTCTGTGTTTGTGCACATTCAGCAATTACACGGCTGTTTTCTGATTTTTTTCAATTTTCTACTGTCCCATAACATAAACCTCACAAATAAAGTTAAAATCTTATAAGATATAGTTATATGCCGTCAGTGTTTGATTTTGCAATGATTTCACTGTTTGGATGTGTTTTTCTATTTGTGTCTGTTTTGTGCGCATTCAGCAAGTATACGGCTGTTTTCTGATTTTTTTCAATTTTCTACTGTCCCATAACATAAACCTCACAAATAAAGTTAAAATCTTATAAGATATAGTTATATGCCGTCAGTGTTTGATTTTGCAATGATTTCACTATTTGGATGTGTTTTTCTATTTGTGTCTGTTTTGTGCACATTCAGCAAGTATACGGCTGTTTTCTGATTTTTTTCAATTTTCTACTGTCCCATAACATAAACCTCACAAATAAAGTTAACATCTTATAAGATATAGTTATATGCCTTCAGTGTTTGATTTTGCAATGATTTCACTGTTTGGATGTGTTTTTCTATTTGTGTCTGTTTTTGTGCGCATTCAGCAAGTATACGGCTGTTTTCTGATTTTTTTCAATTTTCTACTGTCCCATAACAAACCTCACAAATAAAGTTAACATCTTATAAGATATACTTCTGTAACCTCAGTGTTTGATTTTGCAATGATTTCACTGTTTGGATGTGTTTTTCTATTTGTGTCTGTTTTTGTGCACATTCAGCAAGTATACGGCTGTTTTCAGATTTTTTTCAATTTTCTATTGTCCCGTAACATAAACCTCATGAATAAAGTTAACATCTTATAAGATATACTTCTGTAACCTCAGTGTTTGATTTTGCAATGATTTCACTGTTTGGATGTGTTTTTCTATGTGTGTCTGTGTTTGTGCACATTCAGCAAGTATATGGCTGTTTTCTGTTTTTATTCAATTTTCTACTGTCCCATAACATAAACCTCACAAATAAAGTTAACATCTTATAAGATATACTTCTGTAACCTCAGTGTTTGATTTTGCAATGATTTCACTGTTTGGATGTGTTATTCTATTTGTGTCTGTTTTGTGCACATTCAGCAAGTATACGGCTGTTTTCTGATTTTTTTCAATTTTCTACTGTCCCATAACATAAACGTCACAAATAAAGTTAAAATCTTATAAGATATACTTCTGTAACCTCAGTGTTTGATTTTGCAATGATTTCACTGTTTGGATGTGTTTTTCTATTTGTGTCTGTTTTTGTGCGCATTCAGCAAGTATACGGCTGTTTTCTGATTTTTTTCAATTTTCTACTGTCCCATAACATAAACCTCACAAATAAAGTTAACATCTTATAAGATATAGTTATATGCCTTCAGTATTTGATTTTGCAATGATTTCACTGTTTGGATGTGTTTTTCTATGTGTGTCTGTGTTTGTGCACATTCAGCAAGTATACGGCTGTTTTCTGATTTTTTTCAATTTTCTACTGTCCCATAACATAAACCTCACAAATAAAGTTAACATCTTATAAGATATAGTTATATGCCTTCAGTGTTTGATTTTGCAATGATTTCACTGTTTGGATGTGTTTTTCTATTTGTGTCTGTTTTTGTGCGCATTCAGCAAGTATACGGCTGTTTTCTGATTTTTTTCAATTTTCTACTGTCCCATAACAAACCTCACAAATAAAGTTAACATCTTATAAGATATACTTCTGTAACCTCAGTGTTTGATTTTGCAATGATTTCACTGTTTGGATGTGTTTTTCTATTTGTGTCTGTTTTTGTGCACATTCAGCAAGTATACGGCTGTTTTCAGATTTTTTTCAATTTTCTATTGTCCCGTAACATAAACCTCATGAATAAAGTTAACATCTTATAAGATATACTTCTGTAACCTCAGTGTTTGATTTTGCAATGATTTCACTGTTTGGATGTGTTTTTCTATGTGTGTCTGTGTTTGTGCACATTCAGCAAGTATATGGCTGTTTTCTGTTTTTATTCAATTTTCTACTGTCCCATAACATAAACCTCACAAATAAAGTTAACATCTTATAAGATATACTTCTGTAACCTCAGTGTTTGATTTTGCAATGATTTCACTGTTTGGATGTGTTATTCTATTTGTGTCTGTTTTGTGCACATTCAGCAAGTATACGGCTGTTTTCTGATTTTTTTCAATTTTCTACTGTCCCATAACATAAACGTCACAAATAAAGTTAAAATCTTATAAGATATACTTCTGTAACCTCAGTGTTTGATTTTGCAATGATTTCACTGTTTGGATGTGTTTTTCTATTTGTGTCTGTTTTTGTGCGCATTCAGCAAGTATACGGCTGTTTTCTGATTTTTTTCAATTTTCTACTGTCCCATAACATAAACCTCACAAATAAAGTTAACATCTTATAAGATATAGTTATATGCCTTCAGTATTTGATTTTGCAATGATTTCACTGTTTGGATGTGTTTTTCTATGTGTGTCTGTGTTTGTGCACATTCAGCAAGTATACGGCTGTTTTCTGATTTTTTTCAATTTTCTACTGTCCCATAACATAAACCTCACAAATAAAGTTAACATCTTATAAGATATACTTCTGTAACCTCAGTGTTTGATTTTGCAATGATTTCACTGTTTGGATGTGTTTTTCTATTTTTGTCTGTTTTTGTGCGCATTCAGCAAGTATACGGCTGTTTTCTGATTTTTTTCAATTTTCTACTGTCCCATAACAAACCTCACAAATAAAGTTAACATCTTATAAGATATACTTCTGTAACCTCAGTGTTTGATTTTGCAATGATTTCACTGTTTGGATGTGTTTTTCTATTTGTGTCTGTTTTTGTGCACATTCAGCAAGTATACGGCTGTTTTCAGATTTTTTTCAATTTTCTATTGTCCCGTAACATAAACCTCATGAATAAAGTTAACATCTTATAAGATATACTTCTGTAACCTCAGTGTTTGATTTTGCAATGATTTCACTGTTTGGATGTGTTTTTCTATTTGTGTCTTTTGTTGTGCACATTCAGCAAGTATACGGCTGTTTTCTGATTTTTTTCAATTTTCTATTGTCCCGAAACATAAACCTCATAAATAAAGTTAACATCTTATAAGATATACTTCTGTAACCTCAGTGTTTGATTTTGCAATGATTTCACTGTTTGGATGTGTTTTTCTATTTGTGTCTTTTGTTGTGCACATTCAGCAAGTATACAGCTGTTTTCTGATTTTTTTCAATTTTCTATTGTCCCGTAACATAAACCTCATGAATAAATTTAACATCGTGTAAGATATAGTTATATGCCGTCAGTGTTTGATTTTGCAATGATTTCACTGTTTGGATGTGTTTTTCTATGTGTGTCTGTGTTTGTGCACATTCAGCAAGTATATGGCTGTTTTCTGTTTTTATTCAATTTTCTACTGTCCCATAACATAAACCTCACAAATAAAGTTAACATCTTATAAGATATACTTCTGTAACCTCAGTGTTTGATTTTGCAATGATTTCACTGTTTGGATGTGTTTTTCTATTTGTGTCTGTTTTTGTGCACATTCAGCAAGTATACGTCTGTTTTCTGATTTTTTTCAATTTTCTACTGTCCCATAACAAACCTCACAAATAAAGTTAACATCTTATAAGATATACTTCTGTAACCTCAGTGTTTGATTTTGCAATGATTTCACTGTTTGGATGTGTTTTTCTATGTGTGTCTGTGTTTGTGCACATTCAGCAATTACACGGCTGTTTTCTGATTTTTTTCAATTTTCTACTGTCCCATAACATAAACCTCACAAATAAAGTTAAAATCTTATAAGATATAGTTATATGCCGTCAGTGTTTGATTTTGCAATGATTTCACTGTTTGGATGTGTTTTTCTATTTGTGTCTGTTTTGTGCGC
This sequence comes from Solea solea, assembly GCF_958295425.1. NCBI lineage: Eukaryota > Metazoa > Chordata > Actinopteri > Pleuronectiformes > Soleidae > Solea > Solea solea. The sequence goes on along the minus strand of NC_081140.1, from coordinate 327,503 downwards.
ATTCAGCAAGTATACGGCTGTTTTCTGATTTTTTTCAATTTTCTACTGTCCCATAACATAAACCTCACAAATAAAGTTAAAATCTTATAAGATATAGTTATATGCCGTCAGTGTTTGATTTTGCAATGATTTCACTATTTGGATGTGTTTTTCTATTTGTGTCTGTTTTGTGCACATTCAGCAAGTATACGGCTGTTTTCTGATTTTTTTCAATTTTCTACTGTCCCATAACATAAACCTCACAAATAAAGTTAACATCTTATAAGATATAGTTATATGCCTTCAGTGTTTGATTTTGCAATGATTTCACTGTTTGGATGTGTTTTTCTATTTGTGTCTGTTTTTGTGCGCATTCAGCAAGTATACGGCTGTTTTCTGATTTTTTTCAATTTTCTACTGTCCCATAACAAACCTCACAAATAAAGTTAACATCTTATAAGATATACTTCTGTAACCTCAGTGTTTGATTTTGCAATGATTTCACTGTTTGGATGTGTTTTTCTATTTGTGTCTGTTTTTGTGCACATTCAGCAAGTATACGGCTGTTTTCAGATTTTTTTCAATTTTCTATTGTCCCGTAACATAAACCTCATGAATAAAGTTAACATCTTATAAGATATACTTCTGTAACCTCAGTGTTTGATTTTGCAATGATTTCACTGTTTGGATGTGTTTTTCTATGTGTGTCTGTGTTTGTGCACATTCAGCAAGTATATGGCTGTTTTCTGTTTTTATTCAATTTTCTACTGTCCCATAACATAAACCTCACAAATAAAGTTAACATCTTATAAGATATACTTCTGTAACCTCAGTGTTTGATTTTGCAATGATTTCACTGTTTGGATGTGTTATTCTATTTGTGTCTGTTTTGTGCACATTCAGCAAGTATACGGCTGTTTTCTGATTTTTTTCAATTTTCTACTGTCCCATAACATAAACGTCACAAATAAAGTTAAAATCTTATAAGATATACTTCTGTAACCTCAGTGTTTGATTTTGCAATGATTTCACTGTTTGGATGTGTTTTTCTATTTGTGTCTGTTTTTGTGCGCATTCAGCAAGTATACGGCTGTTTTCTGATTTTTTTCAATTTTCTACTGTCCCATAACATAAACCTCACAAATAAAGTTAACATCTTATAAGATATAGTTATATGCCTTCAGTATTTGATTTTGCAATGATTTCACTGTTTGGATGTGTTTTTCTATGTGTGTCTGTGTTTGTGCACATTCAGCAAGTATACGGCTGTTTTCTGATTTTTTTCAATTTTCTACTGTCCCATAACATAAACCTCACAAATAAAGTTAACATCTTATAAGATATACTTCTGTAACCTCAGTGTTTGATTTTGCAATGATTTCACTGTTTGGATGTGTTTTTCTATTTTTGTCTGTTTTTGTGCGCATTCAGCAAGTATACGGCTGTTTTCTGATTTTTTTCAATTTTCTACTGTCCCATAACAAACCTCACAAATAAAGTTAACATCTTATAAGATATACTTCTGTAACCTCAGTGTTTGATTTTGCAATGATTTCACTGTTTGGATGTGTTTTTCTATTTGTGTCTGTTTTTGTGCACATTCAGCAAGTATACGGCTGTTTTCAGATTTTTTTCAATTTTCTATTGTCCCGTAACATAAACCTCATGAATAAAGTTAACATCTTATAAGATATACTTCTGTAACCTCAGTGTTTGATTTTGCAATGATTTCACTGTTTGGATGTGTTTTTCTATTTGTGTCTTTTGTTGTGCACATTCAGCAAGTATACGGCTGTTTTCTGATTTTTTTCAATTTTCTATTGTCCCGAAACATAAACCTCATAAATAAAGTTAACATCTTATAAGATATACTTCTGTAACCTCAGTGTTTGATTTTGCAATGATTTCACTGTTTGGATGTGTTTTTCTATTTGTGTCTTTTGTTGTGCACATTCAGCAAGTATACAGCTGTTTTCTGATTTTTTTCAATTTTCTATTGTCCCGTAACATAAACCTCATGAATAAATTTAACATCGTGTAAGATATAGTTATATGCCGTCAGTGTTTGATTTTGCAATGATTTCACTGTTTGGATGTGTTTTTCTATGTGTGTCTGTGTTTGTGCACATTCAGCAAGTATATGGCTGTTTTCTGTTTTTATTCAATTTTCTACTGTCCCATAACATAAACCTCACAAATAAAGTTAACATCTTATAAGATATACTTCTGTAACCTCAGTGTTTGATTTTGCAATGATTTCACTGTTTGGATGTGTTTTTCTATTTGTGTCTGTTTTTGTGCACATTCAGCAAGTATACGTCTGTTTTCTGATTTTTTTCAATTTTCTACTGTCCCATAACAAACCTCACAAATAAAGTTAACATCTTATAAGATATACTTCTGTAACCTCAGTGTTTGATTTTGCAATGATTTCACTGTTTGGATGTGTTTTTCTATGTGTGTCTGTGTTTGTGCACATTCAGCAATTACACGGCTGTTTTCTGATTTTTTTCAATTTTCTACTGTCCCATAACATAAACCTCACAAATAAAGTTAAAATCTTATAAGATATAGTTATATGCCGTCAGTGTTTGATTTTGCAATGATTTCACTGTTTGGATGTGTTTTTCTATTTGTGTCTGTTTTGTGCGCATTCAGCAAGTATACGGCTGTTTTCTGATTTTTTTCAATTTTCTACTGTCCCATAACATAAACCTCACAAATAAAGTTAAAATCTTATAAGATATAGTTATATGCCGTCAGTGTTTGATTTTGCAATGATTTCACTATTTGGATGTGTTTTTCTATTTGTGTCTGTTTTGTGCACATTCAGCAAGTATACGGCTGTTTTCTGATTTTTTTCAATTTTCTACTGTCCCATAACATAAACCTCACAAATAAAGTAAACATCTTATAAGATATAGTTATATGCCTTCAGTGTTTGATTTTGCAATGATTTCACTGTTTGGATGTGTTTTTCTATTTGTGTCTGTTTTTGTGCGCATTCAGCAAGTATACGGCTGTTTTCTGATTTTTTTCAATTTTCTACTGTCCCATAACAAACCTCACAAATAAAGTTAACATCTTATAAGATATACTTCTGTAACCTCAGTGTTTGATTTTGCAATGATTTCACTGTTTGGATGTGTTTTTCTATTTGTGTCTGTTTTTGTGCACATTCAGCAAGTATACGGCTGTTTTCAGATTTTTTTCAATTTTCTATTGTCCCGTAACATAAACCTCATGAATAAAGTTAACATCTTATAAGATATACTTCTGTAACCTCAGTGTTTGATTTTGCAATGATTTCACTGTTTGGATGTGTTTTTCTATGTGTGTCTGTGTTTGTGCACATTCAGCAAGTATATGGCTGTTTTCTGTTTTTATTCAATTTTCTACTGTCCCATAACATAAACCTCACAAATAAAGTTAACATCTTATAAGATATACTTCTGTAACCTCAGTGTTTGATTTTGCAATGATTTCACTGTTTGGATGTGTTATTCTATTTGTGTCTGTTTTGTGCACATTCAGCAAGTATACGGCTGTTTTCTGATTTTTTTCAATTTTCTACTGTCCCATAACATAAACGTCACAAATAAAGTTAAAATCTTATAAGATATACTTCTGTAACCTCAGTGTTTGATTTTGCAATGATTTCACTGTTTGGATGTGTTTTTCTATTTGTGTCTGTTTTGTGCACATTCAGCAAGTATACGGCTGTTTTCTGATTTTTTTCAATTTTCTACTGTCCCATAACATAAACCTCACAAATAAAGTTAAAATCTTATAAGATATAGTTATTTATCCTCAGTGTTTGATTTTGCAATGATTTCACTGTTTGGATGTGTTTTTCTATTTGTGTCTGTTTTGTGCGCATTCAGCAAGTATACGGCTGTTTTCTGATTTTTTTCAATTTTCTACTGTCCCATAACATAAACCTCACAAATAAAGTTAAAATCTTATAAGATATAGTTATATGCCGTCAGTGTTTGATTTTGCAATGATTTCACTATTTGGATGTGTTTTTCTATTTGTGTCTGTTTTGTGCACATTCAGCAAGTATACGGCTGTTTTCTGATTTTTTTCAATTTTCTACTGTCCCATAACATAAACCTCACAAATAAAGTTAACATCTTATAAGATATAGTTATATGCCTTCAGTGTTTGATTTTGCAATGATTTCACTGTTTGGATGTGTTTTTCTATTTGTGTCTGTTTTTGTGCGCATTCAGCAAGTATACGGCTGTTTTCTGATTTTTTTCAATTTTCTACTGTCCCATAACAAACCTCACAAATAAAGTTAACATCTTATAAGATATACTTCTGTAACCTCAGTGTTTGATTTTGCAATGATTTCACTGTTTGGATGTGTTTTTCTATTTGTGTCTGTTTTTGTGCACATTCAGCAAGTATACGGCTGTTTTCAGATTTTTTTCAATTTTCTATTGTCCCGTAACATAAACCTCATGAATAAAGTTAACATCTTATAAGATATACTTCTGTAACCTCAGTGTTTGATTTTGCAATGATTTCACTGTTTGGATGTGTTTTTCTATGTGTGTCTGTGTTTGTGCACATTCAGCAAGTATATGGCTGTTTTCTGTTTTTATTCAATTTTCTACTGTCCCATAACATAAACCTCACAAATAAAGTTAACATCTTATAAGATATACTTCTGTAACCTCAGTGTTTGATTTTGCAATGATTTCTCTGTTTGGATGTGTTTTTCTATTTGTGTCTGTTTTTGTGCACATTCAGCAAGTATACGTCTGTTTTATGATTTTTTTCAATTTTCTACTGTCCCATAACAAACCTCACAAATAAAGTTAACATCTTATAAGATATACTTCTGTAACCTCAGTGTTTGATTTTGCAATGATTTCACTGTTTGGATGTGTTTTTCTATTTGTGTCTGTTTTTGTGCACATTCAGCAAGTATACGGCTGTTTTCTGATTTTTTTGAATTTTCTACTGTCCCATAACATAAACCTCACAAATAAAGTTAACATCTTATAAGATATACTTCTGTAACCTCAGTGTTTGATTTTGCAATGATTTCACTGTTTGGATGTGTTTTTCTATTTGTGTCTTTTGTTGTGCACATTCAGCAAGTATACGGCTGTTTTCTGATTTTTTTCAATTTTCTACTGTCCCATAACATAAACCTCACAAATAAAGTTAAAATCTTATAAGATATACTTCTGTACCCTCAGTGTTTGATTTTGCAATGATTTCACTGTTTGGATGTGTTTTTCTATGTGTGTCTGTGTTTGTGCACATTCAGCAATTACACGGCTGTTTTTTGATTTTTTTCAATTTTCTACTGTCCCATAACATAAACCTCACAAATAAAGTTAAAATCTTATAAGATATAGTTATATGCCGTCAGTGTTTGATTTTGCAATGATTTCACTGTTTGGATGTGTTTTTCTATATGTGTCTGTTTTGTGCACATTCAGCAAGTATACGGCTGTTTTCTGATTTTTTTCAATTTTCTACTGTCCCAAAACATAAACCTCACAAATAAAGTTAACATCTTATAAGATATAGTTATATGCCTTCAGTGTTTGATTTTGCAATGATTTCACTGTTTGGATGTGTTTTTCTATTTGTGTCTGTTTTTGTGCGCATTCAGCAAGTATACGGCTGTTTTCTGATTTTTTTCAATTTTCTACTGTCCCATAACATAAACCTCACAAATAAAGTTAACATCTTAAAAGATATAGTTATATGTCTTCAGTGTTTGATTTTGCAATGATTTCACTGTTTGGATGTGTTTTTCTATGTGTGTCTGTGTTTGTGCACATTCAGCAAGTATACGGCTGTTTTCTGATTTTTTTCAATTTTCTACTGTCCCATAACATAAACCTCACAAATAAAGTTAACATCTTATAAGATATACTTCTGTAACCTCAGTGTTTGATTTTGCAATGATTTCACTGTTTGGATGTGTTTTTCTATTTGTGTCTGTTTTTGTCCACATTCAGCAAGTATACGGCTGTTTTCTGATTTTTTTCAATTTTCTACTCTCCCATAACATAAACCTCACAAATAAAGTTAAAATCTTATAAGATATACTTCTGTAACCTCAGTGTTTGATTTTGCAATGATTTCACTGTTTGGATGTGTTTTTCTATTTGTGTCTGTTTTGTGCACATTCAGCAAGTATACGGCTGTTTTCTGATTTTTTTCAATTTTCTACTGTCCCATAACATAAACCTCACAAATAAAGTTAACATCTTATAAGATATAGTTATATGCCGTCAGTGTTTGATTTTGCAATGATTTCACTGTTTGGATGTGTTATTCTATTTATGTCTGTTTTGTGCACATTCAGCAAGTATACGGCTGTTTTCTGATTTTTTTCAATTTTCTACTGTCCCATAACATAAACGTCACAAATAAAGTTAACATCTTATAAGATATACTTCTGTAACCTCAGTGTTTGATTTTGCAATGATTTCACTGTTTGGATGTGTTTTTCTATTTGTGTCTGTTTTTGTGCACATTCAGCAAGTATACGTCTGTTTTCTGATTTTTTTCAATTTTCTACTGTCCCATAACAAACCTCACAAATAAAGTTAACATCTTATAAGATATACTTCTGTAACCTCAGTGTTTGATTTTGCAATGATTTCACTGTTTGGATGTGTTTTTCTATTTGTGTCTGTTTTTGTGCACATTCAGCAAGTATACGGCTGTTTTCTGATTTTTTTGAATTTTCTACTGTCCCATAACATAAACCTCACAAATAAAGTTAACATCTTATAAGATATACTTCTGTAACCTCAGTGTTTGATTTTGCAATGATTTCACTGTTTGGATGTGTTTTTCTATTTGTGTCTTTTGTTGTGCACATTCAGCAAGTATACGGCTGTTTTCTGATTTTTTTCAATTTTCTACTGTCCCATAACATAAACCTCACAAATAAAGTTAAAATCTTATAAGATATACTTCTGTACCCTCAGTGTTTGATTTTGCAATGATTTCACTGTTTGGATGTGTTTTTCTATTTGTGTCTTTTGTTGTGCACATTCAGCAAGTATACGGCTGTTTTCTGATTTTTTTAAATTTTCTACTGTCCCATAACATAAACCTCACAAATAAAGTTAAAATCTTATAAGATATACTTCTGTAACCTCAGTGTTTGATTTTGCAATGATTTCACTGTTTGGATGTGTTTTTCTATGTGTGTCTGTGTTTGTGCACATTCAGCAATTACACGGCTGTTTTCTGATTTTTTTCAATTTTCTACTGTCCCATAACATAAACCTCACGAATAAAGTTAAAATCTTATAAGATATAGTTATATGCCGTCAGTGTTTGATTTTGCAATGATTTCACTGTTTGGATGTGTTTTTCTATATGTGTCTGTTTTGTGCACATTCAGCAAGTATACGGCTGTTTTCTGATTTTTTTCAATTTTCTACTGTCCCAAAACATAAACCTCACAAATAAAGTTAACATCTTATAAGATATAGTTATATGCCTTCAGTGTTTGATTTTGCAATGATTTCACTGTTTGGATGTGTTTTTCTATGTGTGTCTGTGTTTGTGCACATTCAGCAAGTATACGGCTGTTTTCTGATTTTTTTCAATTTTCTACTGTCCCATAACATAAACCTCACAAATAAAGTTAACATCTTATAAGATATACTTCTGTAACCTCAGTGTTTGATTTTGCAATGATTTCACTGTTTGGATGTGTTTTTCTATTTGTGTCTGTTTTTGTCCACATTCAGCAAGTATACGGCTGTTTTCTGATTTTTTTCAATTTTCTACTGTCCCATAACATAAACCTCACAAATAAAGTTAACATCTTATAAGATATAGTTATATGCCGTCAGTGTTTGATTTTGCAATGATTTCACTGTTTGGATGTGTTATTCTATTTGTGTCTGTTTTGTGCACATTCAGCAAGTATACGGCTGTTTTCTGATTTTTTTCAATATTCTACTGTCCCATAACATAAACGTCACAAATAAAGTTAAAATCTTATAAGATATACTTCTGTAACCTCAGTGTTTGATTTTGCAATGATTTCACTGTTTGGATGTGTTTTTCTATTTGTGTCTGTTTTGTGCACATTCAGCAAGTATACGGCTGTTTTCTGATTTTTTTCAATTTTCTACTGTCCCATAACATAAACCTCACAAATAAAGTTAAAATCTTATAAGATATAGTTATTTATCCTCAGTGTTTGATTTTGCAATGATTTCACTGTTTGGATGTGTTTTTCTATTTGTGTCTGTTTTGTGCGCATTCAGCAAGTATACGGCTGTTTTCTGATTTTTTTCAATTTTCTACTGTCCCATAACATAAACCTCACAAATAAAGTTAAAATCTTATAAGATATAGTTATATGCCGTCAGTGTTTGATTTTGCAATGATTTCACTGTTTGGATGTGTTTTTCTATTTGTGTCTGTTTTGTGCACATTCAGCAAGTATACGGCTGTTTTCTGATTTTTTTCAATTTTCTACTGTCCCATAACATAAACCTCACAAATAAAGTTAACATCTTATAAGATATAGTTATATGCCTTCAGTGTTTGATTTTGCAATGATTTCACTGTTTGGATGTGTTTTTCTATTTGTGTCTGTTTTTGTGCGCATTCAGCAAGTATACGGCTGTTTTCTGATTTTTTTCAATTTTCTACTGTCCCATAACAAACCTCACAAATAAAGTTAACATCTTATAAGATATACTTCTGTAACCTCAGTGTTTGATTTTGCAATGATTTCACTGTTTGGATGTGTTTTTCTATTTGTGTCTGTTTTTGTGCACATTCAGCAAGTATACGGCTGTTTTCAGATTTTTTTCAATTTTCTATTGTCCCGTAACATAAACCTCATGAATAAAGTTAACATCTTATAAGATATACTTCTGTAACCTCAGTGTTTGATTTTGCAATGATTTCACTGTTTGGATGTGTTTTTCTATTTGTGTCTGTTTTTGTGCACATTCAGCAAGTATACGTCTGTTTTCTGATTTTTTTCAATTTTCTACTGTCCCATAACAAACCTCACAAATAAAGTAAACATCTTATAAGATATACTTCTGTAACCTCAGTGTTTGATTTTGCAATGATTTCACTGTTTGGATGTGTTTTTCTATTTGTGTCTGTTTTTGTGCACATTCAGCAAGTATACGGCTGTTTTCTGATTTTTTTGAATTTTCTACTGTCCCATAACATAAACCTCACAAATAAAGTTAACATCTTATAAGATATACTTCTGTAACCTCAGTGTTTGATTTTGCAATGATTTCACTGTTTGGATGTGTTTTTCTATTTGTGTCTTTTGTTGTGCACATTCAGCAAGTATACGGCTGTTTTCTGATTTTTTTCAATTTTCTACTGTCCCATAACATAAACCTCACAAATAAAGTTAAAATCTTATAAGATATACTTCTGTACCCTCAGTGTTTGATTTTGCAATGATTTCACTGTTTGGATGTGTTTTTCTATTTGTGTCTTTTGTTGTGCACATTCAGCAAGTATACGGCTGTTTTCTGATTTTTTTAAATTTTCTACTGTCCCATAACATAAACCTCACAAATAAAGTTAAAATCTTATAAGATATACTTCTGTAACCTCAGTGTTTGATTTTGCAATGATTTCACTGTTTGGATGTGTTTTTCTATGTGTGTCTGTGTTTGTGCACATTCAGCAATTACACGGCTGTTTTCTGATTTTTTTCAATTTTCTACTGTCCCATAACATAAACCTCACAAATAAAGTTAAAATCTTATAAGATATAGTTATATGCCGTCAGTGTTTGATTTTGCAATGATTTCACTGTTTGGATGTGTTTTTCTATATGTGTCTGTTTTGTGCACATTCAGCAAGTATACGGCTGTTTTCTGATTTTTTTCAATTTTCTACTGTCCCAAAACATAAACCTCACAAATAAAGTTAACATCTTATAAGATATAGTTATATGCCTTCAGTGTTTGATTTTGCAATGATTTCACTGTTTGGATGTGTTTTTCTATTTGTGTCTGTTTTTGTGCGCATTCAGCAAGTATACGGCTGTTTTCTGATTTTTTTCAATTTTCTACTGTCCCATAACATAAACCTCACAAATAAAGTTAACATCTTATAAGATATAGTTATATGCCTTCAGTGTTTGATTTTGCAATGATTTCACTGTTTGGATGTGTTTTTCTATGTGTGTCTGTGTTTGTGCACATTCAGCAAGTATACGGCTGTTTTCTGATTTTTTTCAATTTTCTACTGTCCCATAACATAAACCTCACAAATAAAGTTAACATCTTATAAGATATACTTCTGTAACCTCAGTGTTTGATTTTGCAATGATTTCACTGTTTGGATGTGTTTTTCTATTTGTGTCTGTTTTTGTCCACATTCAGCAAGTATACGGCTGTTTTCTGATTTTTTTCAATTTTCTACTCTCCCATAACATAAACCTCACAAATAAAGTTAAAATCTTATAAGATATACTTCTGTAACCTCAGTGTTTGATTTTGCAATGATTTCACTGTTTGGATGTGTTTTTCTATTTGTGTCTGTTTTGTGCACATTCAGCAAGTATACGGCTGTTTTCTGATTTTTTTCAATTTTCTACTGTCCCATAACATAAACCTCACAAATAAAGTTAACATCTTATAAGATATAGTTATATGCCGTCAGTGTTTGATTTTGCAATGATTTCACTGTTTGGATGTGTTATTCTATTTGTGTCTGTTTTGTGCACATTCAGCAAGTATACGGCTGTTTTCTGATTTTTTTCAATATTCTACTGTCCCATAACATAAACGTCACAAATAAAGTTAAAATCTTATAAGATATACTTCTGTAACCTCAGTGTTTGATTTTGCAATGATTTCACTGTTTGGATGTGTTTTTCTATTTGTGTCTGTTTTGTGCACATTCAGCAAGTATACGGCTGTTTTCTGATTTTTTTCAATTTTCTACTGTCCCATAACATAAACCTCACAAATAAAGTTAAAATCTTATAAGATATAGTTATTTATCCTCAGTGTTTGATTTTGCAATGATTTCACTGTTTGGATGTGTTTTTCTATTTGTGTCTGTTTTGTGCGCATTCAGCAAGTATACGGCTGTTTTCTGATTTTTTTCAATTTTCTACTGTCCCATAACATAAACCTCACAAATAAAGTTAAAATCTTATAAGATATAGTTATATGCCGTCAGTGTTTGATTTTGCAATGATTTCACTGTTTGGATGTGTTTTTCTATTTGTGTCTGTTTTGTGCACATTCAGCAAGTATACGGCTGTTTTCTGATTTTTTTCAATTTTCTACTGTCCCATAACATAAACCTCACAAATAAAGTTAACATCTTATAAGATATAGTTATATGCCTTCAGTGTTTGATTTTGCAATGATTTCACTGTTTGGATGTGTTTTTCTATTTGTGTCTGTTTTTGTGCGCATTCAGCAAGTATACGGCTGTTTTCTGATTTTTTTCAATTTTCTACTGTCCCATAACAAACCTCACAAATAAAGTTAACATCTTATAAGATATACTTCTGTAACCTCAGTGTTTGATTTTGCAATGATTTCACTGTTTGGATGTGTTTTTCTATTTGTGTCTGTTTTTGTGCACATTCAGCAAGTATACGGCTGTTTTCAGATTTTTTTCAATTTTCTATTGTCCCGTAACATAAACCTCATGAATAAAGTTAACATCTTATAAGATATACTTCTGTAACCTCAGTGTTTGATTTTGCAATGATTTCACTGTTTGGATGTGTTTTTCTATTTGTGTCTTTTGTTGTGCACATTCAGCAAGTATACGGCTGTTTTCTGATTTTTTTCAATTTTCTATTGTCCCGAAACATAAACCTCATAAATAAAGTTAACATCTTATAAGATATACTTCTGTAACCTCAGTGTTTGATTTTGCAATGATTTCACTGTTTGGATGTGTTTTTCTATTTGTGTCTTTTGTTGTGCACATTCAGCAAGTATACAGCTGTTTTCTGATTTTTTTCAATTTTCTATTGTCCCGTAACATAAACCTCATGAATAAATTTAACATCGTGTAAGATATAGTTATATGCCGTCAGTGTTTGATTTTGCAATGATTTCACTGTTTGGATGTGTTTTTCTATGTGTGTCTGTGTTTGTGCACATTCAGCAAGTATATGGCTGTTTTCTGTTTTTATTCAATTTTCTACTGTCCCATAACATAAACCTCACAAATAAAGTTAACATCTTATAAGATATACTTCTGTAACCTCAGTGTTTGATTTTGCAATGATTTCACTGTTTGGATGTGTTTTTCTATTTGTGTCTGTTTTTGTGCACATTCAGCAAGTATACGTCTGTTTTCTGATTTTTTTCAATTTTCTACTGTCCCATAACAAACCTCACAAATAAAGTTAACATCTTATAAGATATACTTCTGTAACCTCAGTGTTTGATTTTGCAATGATTTCACTGTTTGGATGTGTTTTTCTATTTGTGTCTGTTTTTGTGCACATTCAGCAAGTATACGGCTGTTTTCTGATTTTTTTGAATTTTCTACTGTCCCATAACATAAACCTCACAAATAAAGTTAACATCTTATAAGATATACTTCTGTAACCTCAGTGTTTGATTTTGCAATGATTTCACTGTTTGGATGTGTTTTTCTATTTGTGTCTTTTGTTGTGCACATTCAGCAAGTATACGGCTGTTTTCTGATTTTTTTCAATTTTCTACTGTCCCATAACATAAACCTCACAAATAAAGTTAAAATCTTATAAGATATACTTCTGTACCCTCAGTGTTTGATTTTGCAATGATTTCACTGTTTGGATGTGTTTTTCTATTTGTGTCTTTTGTTGTGCACATTCAGCAAGTATACGGCTGTTTTCTGATTTTTTTAAATTTTCTACTGTCCCATAACATAAACCTCACAAATAAAGTTAAAATCTTATAAGATATACTTCTGTAACCTCAGTGTTTGATTTTGCAATGATTTCACTGTTTGGATGTGTTTTTCTATGTGTGTCTGTGTTTGTGCACATTCAGCAATTACACGGCTGTTTTCTGATTTTTTTCAATTTTCTACTGTCCCATAACATAAACCTCACAAATAAAGTTAAAATCTTATAAGATATAGTTATATGCCGTCAGTGTTTGATTTTGCAATGATTTCACTGTTTGGATGTGTTTTTCTATATGTGTCTGTTTTGTGCACATTCAGCAAGTATACGGCTGTTTTCTGATTTTTTTCAATTTTCTACTGTCCCAAAACATAAACCTCACAAATAAAGTTAACATCTTATAAGATATAGTTATATGCCTTCAGTGTTTGATTTTGCAATGATTTCACTGTTTGGATGTGTTTTTCTATTTGTGTCTGTTTTTGTGCGCATTCAGCAAGTATACGGCTGTTTTCTGATTTTTTTCAATTTTCTACTGTCCCATAACATAAACCTCACAAATAAAGTTAACATCTTATAAGATATAGTTATATGCCTTCAGTGTTTGATTTTGCAATGATTTCACTGTTTGGATGTGTTTTTCTATGTGTGTCTGTGTTTGTGCACATTCAGCAAGTATACGGCTGTTTTCTGATTTTTTTCAATTTTCTACTGTCCCATAACATAAACCTCACAAATAAAGTTAACATCTTATAAGATATACTTCTGTAACCTCAGTGTTTGATTTTGCAATGATTTCACTGTTTGGATGTATTTTTCTATTTGTGTCTGTTTTTGTCCACATTCAGCAAGTATACGGCTGTTTTCTGATTTTTTTCAATTTTCTACTCTCCCATAACATAAACCTCACAAATAAAGTTAAAATCTTATAAGATATACTTCTGTAACCTCAGTGTTTGATTTTGCAATGATTTCACTGTTTGGATGTGTTTTTCTATTTGTGTCTGTTTTGTGCACATTCAGCAAGTATACGGCTGTTTTCTGATTTTTTTCAATTTTCTACTGTCCCATAACATAAACCTCACAAATAAATTTAACATCTTGTAAGATATAGTCATATGCCTTCAGTGTTTGATTTTGCAATGATTTCACTGTTTGGATGTGTTTTTTTCTATTTGTGTCTGTTTTTGTGCACAATCAGCAAATATACCGCTGTTTTCTGATTTTTTTCAATTTTCTACTGTCCCATAACATAAACGTCACAAATAAAGTTAAAATCTTGTAAGATATACTTCTGTAACCTCAGTGTTTGATTTTGCAATGATTTCACTGTTTGGATGTGTTTTTCTATTTGTGTCTGTTTTGTGCACATTCAGCAAGTATACGGCTGTTTTCTGATTTTTTTCAATTTTCTACTGTCCCATAACATAAACCTCACAAATAAAGTTAAAATCTTATAAGATATAGTTATTTATCCTCAGTGTTTGATTTTGCAATGATTTCACTGTTTGGATGTGTTTTTCTATTTGTGTCTGTTTTGTGCGCATTCAGCAAGTATACGGCTGTTTTCTGATTTTTTTCAATTTTCTACTGTCCCATAACATAAACCTCACAAATAAAGTTAAAATCTTATAAGATATAGTTATATGCCGTCAGTGTTTGATTTTGCAATGATTTCACTGTTTGGATGTGTTTTTCTATTTGTGTCTGTTTTTGTGCACATTCAGCAAGTATACGGCTGTTTTCTGATTTTTTTCAATTTTCTATTGTCCCGTAACATAAACCTCATGAATAAAGTTAACATCTCATAAGATATACTTCTGTAACCTCAGTGTTTGATTTTGCAATGATTTCACTGTTTGGATGTGTTTTTCTATTTGTGTCTTTTGTTGTGCACATTCAGCAAGTATACGGCTGTTTTCTGATTTTTTTCAATTTTCTATTGTCCCGAAACATAAACCTCATAAATAAAGTTAACATCTTATAAGATATACTTCTGTAACCTCAGTGTTTGATTTTGCAATGATTTCACTGTTTGGATGTGTTTTTCTATTTGTGTCTGTTTTGTGCACATTCAGCAAGTATACGGCTGTTTTCTGATTTTTTTCAATTTTCTACTGTCCCATAACATAAACCTCACAAATAAAGTTAAAATCTTATAAGATATAGTTATATGCCGTCAGTGTTTGATTTTGCAATGATTTCACTGTTTGGATGTGTTTTTCTATTTGTGTCTGTTTTGTGCACATTCAGCAAGTATACAGCTGTTTTCTGATTTTTTTCAATTTTCTATTGTCCCGTAACATAAACCTCATGAATAAATTTAACATCTTGTAAGATATAGTTATATGCCTTCAGTGTTTGATTTTGCAATGATTTCACTGTTTGGATGTGTTTTTCTATTTGTGTCTGTTTTTGTGCACATTCAGCAAGTATACCGCTGTTTTCTGAATTTTTTCAATTTTCTACTGTCCCATAACATAAACGTCACAAATAAAGTTAAAATCTTATAAGATATACTTCTGTAACCTCAGTGTTTGATTTTGCAATGATTTCACTGTTTGGATGTGTTTTTCTATTTGTGTCTGTTTTTGTGCACATTCAGCAAGTATACGGCTGTTTTCTGATTTTTTTCAATTTTCTACTGTCCCATAACATAAACCTCACAAATAAAGTTAAAATCTTATAAGATATAGTTATATGCCGTCAGTGTTTGATTTTGCAATGATTTCACTGTTTGGATGTGTTTTTCTATTTGTGTCTGTTTTGTGCACATTCAGCAAGTATACGGCTGTTTTCTGATTTTTTTCAATTTTCTATTGTCCCGTAACATAAACCTCATGAATAAAGTTAACATCTTATAAGATATACTTCTGTAACCTCAGTGTTTGATTTTGCAATGATTTCACTGTTTGGATGTGTTTTTCTATTTGTGTCTTTTGTTGTGCACATTCAGCAAGTATACGGCTGTTTTCTGATTTTTTTCAATTTTCTATTGTCCCGAAACATAAACCTCATAAATAAAGTTAACATCTTATAAGATATACTTCTGTAACCTCAGTGTTTGATTTTGCAATGATTTCACTGTTTGGATGTGTTTTTCTATTTGTGTCTTTTGTTGTGCACATTCAGCAAGTATACAGCTGTTTTCTGATTTTTTTCAATTTTCTATTGTCCCGTAACATAAACCTCATGAATAAATTTAACATCGTGTAAGATATAGTTATATGCCGTCAGTGTTTGATTTTGCAATGATTTCACTGTTTGGATGTGTTTTTCTATGTGTGTCTGTGTTTGTGCACATTCAGCAAGTATATGGCTGTTTTCTGTTTTTATTCAATTTTCTACTGTCCCATAACATAAACCTCACAAATAAAGTTAACATCTTATAAGATATACTTCTGTAACCTCAGTGTTTGATTTTGCAATGATTTCACTGTTTGGATATGTTTTTCTATTTGTGTCTGTTTTTGTGCACATTCAGCAAGTATACGTCTGTTTTCTGATTTTTTTCAATTTTCTACTGTCCCATAACAAACCTCACAAATAAAGTTAACATCTTATAAGATATACTTCTGTAACCTCAGTGTTTGATTTTGCAATGATTTCACTGTTTGGATGTGTTTTTCTATTTGTGTCTGTTTTTGTGCACATTCAGCAAGTAAACGGCTGTTTTCTGATTTTTTTGAATTTTCTACTGTCCCATAACATAAACCTCACAAATAAAGTTAACATCTTATAAGATATACTTCTGTAACCTCAGTGTTTGATTTTGCAATGATTTCACTGTTTGGATGTGTTTTTCTATTTGTGTCTTTTGTTGTGCACATTCAGCAAGTATACAGCTGTTTTCTGATTTTTTTCAATTTTCTACTGTCCCATAACATAAACCTCACAAATAAAGTTAAAATCTTATAAGATATACTTCTGTACCCTCAGTGTTTGATTTTGCAATGATTTCACTGTTTGGATGTGTTTTGCTATTTGTGTCTTTTGTTGTGCACATTCAGCAAGTATACGGCTGTTTTCTGATTTTTTTAAATTTTCTACTGTCCCATAACATAAACCTCACAAATAAAGTTAAAATCTTATAAGATATACTTCTGTAACCTCAGTGTTTGATTTTGCAATGATTTCACTGTTTGGATGTGTTTTTCTATGTGTGTCTGTGTTTGTGCACATTCAGCAATTACACGGCTGTTTTCTGATTTTTTTCAATTTTCTACTGTCCCATAACATAAACCTCACAAATAAAGTTAAAATCTTATAAGATATAGTTATATGCCGTCAGTGTTTGATTTTGCAATGATTTCACTGTTTGGATGTGTTTTTCTATATGTGTCTGTTTTGTGCACATTCAGCAAGTATACGGCTGTTTTCTGATTTTTTTCAATTTTCTACAGTCCCAAAACATAAACCTCACAAATAAAGTTAACATCTTATAAGATATAGTTATATGCCTTCAGTGTTTGATTTTGCAATGATTTCACTGTTTGGATGTGTTTTTCTATTTGTGTCTGTTTTTGTGCGCATTCAGCAAGTATACGGCTGTTTTCTGATTTTTTTCAATTTTCTACTGTCCCATAACATAAACCTCACAAATAAAGTTAAAATCTTATAAGATATACTTCTGTACCCTCAGTGTTTGATTTTGCAATGATTTCACTGTTTGGATGTGTTTTTCTATTTGTGTCTGTTTTTGTGCACATTCAGCAAGTATACGGCTGTTTTCAGATTTTTTTCAATTTTCTATTGTCCCGTAACATAAACCTCATGAATAAAGTTAACATCTTATAAGATATACTTCTGTAACCTCAGTGTTTGATTTTGCAATGATTTCACTGTTTGGATGTGTTTTTCTATTTGTGTCTTTTGTTGTGCACATTCAGCAAGTATACGGCTGTTTTCTGATTTTTTTCAATTTTCTATTGTCCCGAAACATAAACCTCATAAATAAAGTTAACATCTTATAAGATATACTTCTGTAACCTCAGTGTTTGATTTTGCAATGATTTCACTGTTTGGATGTGTTTTTCTATTTGTGTCTTTTGTTGTGCACATTCAGCAAGTATACAGCTGTTTTCTGATTTTTTTCAATTTTCTATTGTCCCGTAACATAAACCTCATGAATAAATTTAACATCGTGTAAGATATAGTTATATGCCGTCAGTGTTTGATTTTGCAATGATTTCACTGTTTGGATGTGTTTTTCTATTTGTGTCTGTTTTGTGCACATTCAGCAAGTATACGGCTGTTTTCTGATTTTTTTCAATTTTCTACTGTCCCATAACATAAACCTCACAAATAAAGTTAACATCTTATAAGATATAGTTATATGCCTTCAGTGTTTGATTTTGCAATGATTTCACTGTTTGGATGTGTTTTTCTATTTGTGTCTGTTTTGTGCACATTCAGCAAGTATACGGCTGTTTTTGATTTTTTTCAATTTTCTACTGTCCCATAACATAAACCTCACAAATAAAGTTAACATCTTATAAGATATAGTTATTTATCCTCAGTGTTTGATTTTGCAATGATTTCACTGTTTGGATGTGTTTTTCTATTTGTGTCTTTTGTTGTGCACACACAGCAAGTATACGGCTGTTTTCTGTTTTTTTTTCATTTTCTACTGTCCCATAACATAAACCTCACAAATAAAGTTAAAATCTTATAAGATATAGCTATATGCCTTCAGTGTTTGATTTTGCAATGATTTCACTGTTTGGATGTGTTTTTCTATGTGTGTCTGTGTTTGTGCACATTCAGCAAGTATACGGCTGTTTTCTGATTTTTTTCAATTTTCTACTGTCCCATAACATAAACCTCACAAATAAAGTTAACATCTTATAAGATATACTTCTGTAACCTCAGTGTTTGATTTTGCAATGATTTCACTGTTTGGATGTGTTTTTCTATTTGTGTCTGTTTTTGTCCACATTCAGCAAGTATACGGCTGTTTTCTGATTTTTTTCAATTTTCTACTGTCCCATAACATAAACCTCACAAATAAAGTTAACATCTTATAAGATATACTTCTGTAACCTCAGTGTTTGATTTTGCAATGATTTCACTGTTTGGATGTGTTTTTCTATTTGTGTCTGTTTTGTGCACATTCAGCAAGTATACGGCTGTTTTCTGATTTTTTTCAATTTTCTATTGTCCCGTAACATAAACCTCATGAATAAAGTTAACATCTTATAAGATATACTTCTGTAACCTCAGTGTTTGATTTTGCAATGATTTCACTGTTTGGATGTGTTTTTCTATTTGTGTTTTTTGTTGTGCACATTCAGCAAGTATACGGCTGTTTTCTGATTTTTTTCAATTTTCTATTGTCCCGAAACATAAACCTCATAAATAAAGTTAACATCTTATAAGATATACTTCTGTAACCTCAGTGTTTGATTTTGCAATGATTTCACTGTTTGGATGTGTTTTTCTATTTGTGTCTGTTTTGTGCACATTCAGCAAGTATACGGCTGTTTTCTGATTTTTTTCAATTTTCTACTGTCCCATAACATAAACCTCACAAATAAAGTTAACATCTTATAAGATATAGTTATATGCCTTCAGTGTTTGATTTTGCAATGATTTCACTGTTTGGATGTGTTTTTCTATTTGTGTCTGTTTTGTGCACATTCAGCAAGTATACGGCTGTTTTTTGATTTTTTTCAATTTTCTACTGTCCCATAACATAAACCTCACAAATAAAGTTAACATCTTATAAGATATAGTTATTTATCCTCAGTGTTTGATTTTGCAATGATTTCACTGTTTGGATGTGTTTTTCTATTTGTGTCTTTTGTTGTGCACACACAGCAAGTATACGGCTGTTTTCTGGTTTTTTTTCATTTTCTACTGTCCCATAACATAAACCTCACAAATAAAGTTAAAATCTTATAAGATATAGCTATATGCCTTCAGTGTTTGATTTTGCAATGATTTCACTGTTTGGATGTGTTTTTCTATGTGTGTCTGTGTTTGTGCACATTCAGCAAGTATACGGCTGTTTTCTGATTTTTTTCAATTTTCTACTGTCCCATAACATAAACCTCACAAATAAAGTTAACATCTTATAAGATATACTTCTGTAACCTCAGTGTTTGATTTTGCAATGATTTCACTGTTTGGATGTGTTTTTCTATTTGTGTCTGTTTTTGTCCACATTCAGCAAGTATACGGCTGTTTTCTGATTTTTTTCAATTTTCTACTGTCCCATAACATAAACCTCACAAATAAAGTTAACATCTTATAAGATATACTTCTGTAACCTCAGTGTTTGATTTTGCAATGATTTCACTGTTTGGATGTGTTTTTCTATTTGTGTCTGTTTTGTGCACATTCAGCAAGTATACGGCTGTTTTCTGATTTTTTTCAATTTTCTATTGTCCCGTAACATAAACCTCATGAATAAAGTTAACATCTTATAAGATATACTTCTGTAACCTCAGTGTTTGATTTTGCAATGATTTCACTGTTTGGATGTGTTTTTCTATTTGTGTTTTTTGTTGTGCACATTCAGCAAGTATACGGCTGTTTTCTGATTTTTTTCAATTTTCTATTGTCCCGAAACATAAACCTCATAAATAAAGTTAACATCTTATAAGATATACTTCTGTAACCTCAGTGTTTGATTTTGCAATGATTTCACTGTTTGGATGTGTTTTTCTATTTGTGTCTTTTGTTGTGCACATTCAGCAAGTATACAGCTGTTTTCTGATTTTTTTCAATTTTCTATTGTCCCATAACATAAACCTCACAAATAAAGTTAAAATCTTATAAGATATAGTTATATGCCATCAGTGTTTGATTTTGCAATGATTTCACTGTTTGGATGTGTTTTTCTATTTGTGTCTGTTTTGTGCACATTCAGCAAGTATACGGCTGTTTTCTGATTTTTTTCAATTTTCTACTGTCCCATAACATAAACGTCACAAATAAAGTTAAAATCTTATAAGATATACTTCTGTAACCTCAGTGTTTGATTTTGCAATGATTTCACTGTTTGGATGTGTTTTTCTATTTGTGTCTGTTTTGTGCACATTCAGCAAGTATACGGCTGTTTTCTGATTTTTTTCAATTTTCTACTGTCCCATAACATAAACCTCACAAATAAAGTTAAAATCTTATAAGATATAGTTATATGCCGTCAGTGTTTGATTTTGCAATGATTTCACTGTTTGGATGTGTTTTTCTATTTGTGTCTGTTTTGTGCACATTCAGCAAGTATACGGCTGTTTTCTGATTTTTTTCAATTTTCTACTGTCCCATAACATAAACGTCACAAATAAAGTTAAAATCTTATAAGATATACTTCTGTAACCTCAGTGTTTGATTTTGCAATGATTTCACTGTTTGGATGTGTTTTTCTATTTGTGTCTGTTTTTGTGCGCATTCAGCAAGTATACGGCTGTTTTCTGATTTTTTTCAATTTTCTACTGTCCCATAACATAAACCTCACAAATAAAGTTAACATCTTATAAGATATAGTTATATGCCTTCAGTATTTGATTTTGCAATGATTTCACTGTTTGGATGTGTTTTTCTATGTGTGTCTGTGTTTGTGCACATTCAGCAAGTATACGGCTGTTTTCTGATTTTTTTCAATTTTCTACTGTCCCATAACATAAACCTCACAAATAAAGTTAACATCTTATAAGATATAGTTATATGCCTTCAGTGTTTGATTTTGCAATGATTTCACTGTTTGGATGTGTTTTTCTATTTGTGTCTGTTTTTGTGCGCATTCAGCAAGTATACGGCTGTTTTCTGATTTTTTTCAATTTTCTACTGTCCCATAACATAAACCTCACAAATAAAGTTAACATCTTATAAGATATACTTCTGTAACCTCAGTGTTTGATTTTGCAATGATTTCACTGTTTGGATGTGTTTTTCTATTTGTGTCTGTTTTTGTCCACATTCAGCAAGTATACGGCTGTTTTCTGATTTTTTTCAATTTTCTACTGTCCCATAACATAAACCTCACAAATAAAGTTAAAATCTTATAAGATATAGTTATTTATCCTCAGTGTTTGATTTTGCAATGATTTCACTGTTTGGATGTGTTTTTCTATTTGTGTCTGTTTTTGTGCGCATTCAGCAAGTATACGGCTGTTTTCTGATTTTTTTCAATTTTCTACTGTCCCATAACATAAACCTCACAAATAAAGTTAAAATCTTATAAGATATAGTTATATGCCGTCAGTGTTTGATTTTGCAATGATTTCACTGTTTGGATGTGTTTTTCTATTTGTGTCTGTTTTGTGCACATTCAGCAAGTATACGGCTGTTTTCTGATTTTTTTCAATTTTCTACTGTCCCATAACATAAACGTCACAAATAAAGTTAAAATCTTATAAGATATACTTCTGTAACCTCAGTGTTTGATTTTGCAATGATTTCACTGTTTGGATGTGTTTTTCTATTTGTGTCTGTTTTTGTGCGCATTCAGCAAGTATACGGCTGTTTTCTGATTTTTTTCAATTTTCTACTGTCCCATAACATAAACCTCACAAATAAAGTTAACATCTTATAAGATATAGTTATATGCCTTCAGTATTTGATTTTGCAATGATTTCACTGTTTGGATGTGTTTTTCTATGTGTGTCTGTGTTTGTGCACATTCAGCAAGTATACGGCTGTTTTCTGATTTTTTTCAATTTTCTACTGTCCCATAACATAAACCTCACAAATAAAGTTAACATCTTATAAGATATAGTTATATGCCTTCAGTGTTTGATTTTGCAATGATTTCACTGTTTGGATGTGTTTTTCTATTTGTGTCTGTTTTTGTGCGCATTCAGCAAGTATACGGCTGTTTTCTGATTTTTTTCAATTTTCTACTGTCCCATAACATAAACCTCACAAATAAAGTTAACATCTTATAAGATATACTTCTGTAACCTCAGTGTTTGATTTTGCAATGATTTCACTGTTTGGATGTGTTTTTCTATTTGTGTCTGTTTTTGTCCACATTCAGCAAGTATACGGCTGTTTTCTGATTTTTTTCAATTTTCTACTGTCCCATAACATAAACCTCACAAATAAAGTTAAAATCTTATAAGATATAGTTATTTATCCTCAGTGTTTGATTTTGCAATGATTTCACTGTTTGGATGTGTTTTTCTATTTGTGTCTGTTTTGTGCGCATTCAGCAAGTATACGGCTGTTTTCTGATTTTTTTAAATTTTCTACTGTCCCATAACATAAACCTCACAAATAAAGTTAAAATCTTATAAGATATAGTTATATGCCGTCAGTGTTTGATTTTGCAATGATTTCACTGTTTGGATGTGTTTTTCTATTTGTGTCTGTTTTGTGCACATTCAGCAAGTATACGGCTGTTTTCTGATTTTTTTCAATTTTCTACTGTCCCATAACATAAACCTCACAAATAAAGTTAACATCTTATAAGATATAGTTATATGCCTTCAGTGTTTGATTTTGCAATGATTTCACTGTTTGGATGTGTTTTTCTATTTGTGTCTGTTTTTGTGCGCATTCAGCAAGTATACGGCTGTTTTCTGATTTTTTTCAATTTTCTACTGTCCCATAACATAAACGTCACAAATAAAGTTAAAATCTTATAAGATATAGTTATTTATCCTCAGTGTTTGATTTTGCAATGATTTCACTGTTTGGATGTGTTTTTCTATTTGTGTCTGTTTTGTGCGCATTCAGCAAGTATACGGCTGTTTTCTGATTTTTTTCAATTTTCTACTGTCCCATAACATAAACCTCACAAATAAAGTTAAAATCTTATAAGATATAGTTATATGCCGTCAGTGTTTGATTTTGCAATGATTTCACTGTTTGGATGTGTTTTTCTATTTGTGTCTGTTTTGTGCACATTCAGCAAGTATACGGCTGTTTTCTGATTTTTTTCAATTTTCTACTGTCCCATAACATAAACCTCACAAATAAAGTTAACATCTTATAAGATATAGTTATATGCCTTCAGTGTTTGATTTTGCAATGATTTCACAGTTTGGATGTGTTTTTCTATTTGTGTCTGTTTTTGTGCGCATTCAGCAAGTATACGGCTGTTTTCTGATTTTTTTCAATTTTCTACTGTCCCATAACATAAACGTCACAAATAAAGTTAAAATCTTATAAGATATACTTCTGTAACCTCAGTGTTTGATTTTGCAATGATTTCACTGTTTGGATGTGTTTTTCTATTTGTGTCTGTTTTGTGCACATTCAGCAAGTATACGGCTGTTTTCTGATTTTTTTCAATTTTCTATTGTCCCATAACATAAACCTCACAAATAAAGTTAAAATCTTATAAGATATAGTTATATGCCGTCAGTGTTTGATTTTGCAATGATTTCACTGTTTGGATGTGTTTTTCTATTTGTGTCTGTTTTGTGCACATTCAGCAAGTATACGGCTGTTTTCTGATTTTTTTCAATTTTCTACTGTCCCATAACATAAACGTCACAAATAAAGTTAAAATCTTATAAGATATACTTCTGTAACCTCAGTGTTTGATTTTGCAATGATTTCACTGTTTGGATGTGTTTTTCTATTTGTGTCTGTTTTTGTGCGCATTCAGCAAGTATACGGCTGTTTTCTGATTTTTTTCAATTTTCTACTGTCCCATAACATAAACCTCACAAATAAAGTTAACATCTTATAAGATATAGTTATATGCCTTCAGTATTTGATTTTGCAATGATTTCACTGTTTGGATGTGTTTTTCTATGTGTGTCTGTGTTTGTGCACATTCAGCAAGTATACGGCTGTTTTCTGATTTTTTTCAATTTTCTACTGTCCCATAACATAAACCTCACAAATAAAGTTAACATCTTATAAGATATAGTTATATGCCTTCAGTGTTTGATTTTGCAATGATTTCACTGTTTGGATGTGTTTTTCTATTTGTGTCTGTTTTTGTGCGCATTCAGCAAGTATACGGCTGTTTTCTGATTTTTTTCAATTTTCTACTGTCCCATAACATAAACCTCACAAATAAAGTTAACATCTTATAAGATATACTTCTGTAACCTCAGTGTTTGATTTTGCAATGATTTCACTGTTTGGATGTGTTTTTCTATTTGTGTCTGTTTTTGTCCACATTCAGCAAGTATACGGCTGTTTTCTGATTTTTTTCAATTTTCTACTGTCCCATAACATAAACCTCACAAATAAAGTTAAAATCTTATAAGATATAGTTATTTATCCTCAGTGTTTGATTTTGCAATGATTTCACTGTTTGGATGTGTTTTTCTATTTGTGTCTGTTTTGTGCGCATTCAGCAAGTATACGGCTGTTTTCTGATTTTTTTCAATTTTCTACTGTCCCATAACATAAACCTCACAAATAAAGTTAAAATCTTATAAGATATAGTTATATGCCGTCAGTGTTTGATTTTGCAATGATTTCACTGTTTGGATGTGTTTTTCTATTTGTGTCTGTTTTGTGCACATTCAGCAAGTATACGGCTGTTTTCTGATTTTTTTCAATTTTCTACTGTCCCATAACATAAACCTCACAAATAAAGTTAACATCTTATAAGATATAGTTATATGCCTTCAGTGTTTGATTTTGCAATGATTTCACTGTTTGGATGTGTTTTTCTATTTGTGTCTGTTTTTGTGCGCATTCAGCAAGTATACGGCTGTTTTCTGATTTTTTTCAATTTTCTACTGTCCCATAACATAAACCTCACAAATAAAGTTAAAATCTTATAAGATATAGTTATTTATCCTCAGTGTTTGATTTTGCAATGATTTCACTGTTTGGATGTGTTTTTCTATTTGTGTCTGTTTTGTGCGCATTCAGCAAGTATACGGCTGT
Source organism: Solea solea (assembly GCF_958295425.1). Classification (NCBI taxonomy): domain Eukaryota; kingdom Metazoa; phylum Chordata; class Actinopteri; order Pleuronectiformes; family Soleidae; genus Solea; species Solea solea. The sequence goes on along the minus strand of NC_081140.1, from coordinate 301,858 downwards.
TTTCTGATTTTTTTCAATTTTCTACTGTCCCATAACATAAACCTCACAAATAAAGTTAAAATCTTATAAGATATAGTTATATGCCGTCAGTGTTTGATTTTGCAATGATTTCACTGTTTGGATGTGTTTTTCTATTTGTGTCTGTTTTGTGCACATTCAGCAAGTATACGGCTGTTTTCTGATTTTTTTCAATTTTCTACTGTCCCATAACATAAACGTCACAAATAAAGTTAAAATCTTATAAGATATAGTTATTTATCCTCAGTGTTTGATTTTGCAATGATTTCACTGTTTGGATGTGTTTTTCTATTTGTGTCTGTTTTGTGCGCATTCAGCAAGTATACGGCTGTTTTCTGATTTTTTTCAATTTTCTACTGTCCCATAACATAAACCTCACAAATAAAGTTAAAATCTTATAAGATATAGTTATATGCCGTCAGTGTTTGATTTTGCAATGATTTCACTGTTTGGATGTGTTTTTCTATTTGTGTCTGTTTTGTGCACATTCAGCAAGTATACGGCTGTTTTCTGATTTTTTTCAATTTTCTACTGTCCCATAACATAAACCTCACAAATAAAGTTAACATCTTATAAGATATAGTTATATGCCTTCAGTGTTTGATTTTGCAATGATTTCACTGTTTGGATGTGTTTTTCTATTTGTGTCTGTTTTTGTGCGCATTCAGCAAGTATACGGCTGTTTTCTGATTTTTTTCAATTTTCTACTGTCCCATAACATAAACCTCACAAATAAAGTTAACATCTTATAAGATATAGTTATATGCCTTCAGTGTTTGATTTTGCAATGATTTCACTGTTTGGATGTGTTTTTCTATGTGTGTCTGTGTTTGTGCACATTCAGCAAGTATACGGCTGTTTTCTGATTTTTTTCAATTTTCTACTGTCCCATAACATAAACCTCACAAATAAAGTTAAAATCTTATAAGATATAGTTATATGCCGTCAGTGTTTGATTTTGCAATGATTTCACTGTTTGGATGTGTTTTTCTATTTGTGTCGGTTTTGTGCACATTCAGCAAGTATACGACTGTTTTCTGATTTTTTTCAATTTTCTACTGTCCCATAACATAAACCTCACAAATAAAGTTAACATCTTATAAGATATAGTTATATGCCTTCAGTGTTTGATTTTGCAATGATTTCACTGTTTGGATGTGTTTTTCTATTTGTGTCTGTTTTTGTGCGCATTCAGCAAGTATACGGCTGTTTTCTGATTTTTTTCAATTTTCTACTGTCCCATAACATAAACCTCACAAATAAAGTTAACATCTTATAAGATATACTTCTGTAACCTCAGTGTTTGATTTTGCAATGATTTCACTGTTTGGATGTGTTTTTCTATTTGTGTCTGTTTTTGTCCACATTCAGCAAGTATACGGCTGTTTTCTGATTTTTTTCAATTTTCTACTGTCCCATAACATAAACCTCACAAATAAAGTTAAAATCTTATAAGATATAGTTATTTATCCTCAGTGTTTGATTTTGCAATGATTTCACTGTTTGGATGTGTTTTTCTATTTGTGTCTGTTTTGTGCGCATTCAGCAAGTATACGGCTGTTTTCTGATTTTTTTCAATTTTCTACTGTCCCATAACATAAACCTCACAAATAAAGTTAAAATCTTATAAGATATAGTTATATGCCGTCAGTGTTTGATTTTGCAATGATTTCACTGTTTGGATGTGTTTTTCTATTTGTGTCTGTTTTGTGCACATTCAGCAAGTATACGGCTGTTTTCTGATTTTTTTCAATTTTCTACTGTCCCATAACATAAACCTCACAAATAAAGTTAACATCTTATAAGATATAGTTATATGCCTTCAGTGTTTGATTTTGCA